>NC_058080.1:669745462-669862962 GCF_014858855.1 Bufo gargarizans
TATTGTCTTACATTAAAGGGGTTTGTCTAACCCCACAAAAAACGAGTGAGTGCCAAGAAACTGATTTAATACAAAGAGAAAAACTCACCTTTTGAAATGTGTTACAGCACCCAGGCTCCCGTCCTCCCTGCTTCTAATCCCCCAAACCAACAATGATGACGACCTATGTGTGGTCAAGTTGACCACGACAGCCATTCACAGGCTTCAGCAGTGACATGTCTCTGAGCGCCACATGGCCATTTAGGGACATGTCACCGCTGAGACCAATAAATGGCTGCAGCAGTCAATGTGAAAACAGATGGGACGTCACCACTTCTGGTCCACAGGATCTTCAGCAGTGAACGGAGGGGATTTCAAAGGTGGTTATGCTTATTTTTGGTACTAACAAGTTTTTCTTGAGGGTCAGAAAACCCCATTAAACTTTGTTGTTAACAAACTGTTTCTCCACTAAGTAAGCCCCATGTCCTCTCAGACCTTCTAGACCAGGGATGAACAACCTGAGGCTCTCCAGCTGTTGGAAAACTACAACTCCCAGCATGCCCAGACTACCAACAGCTATCAGCCTACAGCAGGGCATGGTGGAAGTTGTAGTTTTACAACAGCTGGAGAGCCGCAGGTTGGCCATGCCTGTTCTAGAGCCTTCCTGTGAAGTGCTCATCATATGACCTTGCTTCATCCCAAACCGAACCGCAGGAAATCAGAACATTGGCACTTTCCTTAGACTAGCCAGTAATCACACTGCTACATATCTGTATAAGATAAAGCAATTTATACATATATTTTTATATCCTTGAAGCTACATAAGGCTACTTTTACACTCGTGTTTGGTGGGTATCTGTCATGGATCTGCACTGACGGATCCGTTCAGATAATACAACCGTCTGCATCCATTCAGAACAGATCCATTTGTATTATCTTTAACATAGCCAAGACGGATCCGTCTTGAAAACCATTGAAAGTCAATGGAGGACGGATCAGTTTTCTATTGTGCCAGATTGTGTCATAGAAAACGGATCCGTCCCCATTGACTTACATTGTGTGTCAGGACGGATCCGTTTGGCTCAGTTTCGTCAGACGGACACCAAAATGCTGCAGACAGTGTTTTGGTGTCCGCATCCAAAGTGAAATGGAGACAGAACGGAGGCAAACTGATGCATTCTGAGCGGATCCTTATCCATTCAGAATGCATTAGGGAAAAAACTGATCCGTTTTGGACTGCTTGTGAGATCCCCGAATGGATCTCATAAACGGAAAGCCAAAACGTCAGTGTGAAAGTAGCCTAACTGGAATCTTGTCCTATTATTGTTAGCTTTGGAAATGCATTCAAGTTTCCCAATTTTCAAACAGGACAGTGGAATAGTATCAAGGCATAAAAATGTAGGCTGAAGAGCATTTAGGCATCTAATTTCACTGAGTCCAGCATTGCACGGGCATCTTTATATTCCTCTGCCTCTTCTAACTCCTTTTCATTCTCCTATAAGACAAAGATAGTTACTTAAAGCTTGACATGTCAGCGATACAAAACAATTACACTGAAGTACAGTCATCAGGTGGTTGACACTATGCCAGTGGGTTGTACTAGAATCCATGGAGACATAACTGTAATATGCCAATGTATCAGCAAAAGTAGCTATGGATAGAGACCTGTAAACAGAATGTGCCTCCTCCAGTGTAAGAACAGAGTACAAAGTCATCAAAAGGTACTAAAGCTGATAAAATACCGGACAGTTGCCTTGCTTTGGGAACAGAGCTCTATGAAACTGGGAAGAAGATGGCAAATTCCTGCAGACTTTGGGAGCCAGTTATAGCACTCCAGGGACCAGTCACAGGGAGCAACAGAAAACAACCCAAAAATGTAGACCTGCCCAGACCTACATATGAAGCCGAACATTATTTAAAGGGAACCCGTCACCTAGACTAAAGTAGTGACAGACCTGCTGAAATGAGATGCCTACTAAAGTAAAGTTGCTTACTGTTTAATGCTGGCAGTGTGCACTCTATTTATCGCTATAGGTGCTCTGAAATCAGCCTTGGATACCCTATAGTGGCGAATGGAAAGCATACCATGCAAATGTGGCCACCTGTCCATTTCCTGCTATAGGAATAGCAGCATAGCGCTATTTTCGGAACTTCCATAGCATTGAATTGAGGGTAGCTGTAAAAGGGGCGGCTATTCTCTGTTCACTTCAGGGGCCCTGGTCTGGAGATAGGATCAGGTCCTATTTGACACTGATGGCATATCCTATAGACCTGTCATCAATGTCCCAGCTAGGAATACCTCTTTAAACAGTAAGTTCCCAGATGCAACTTTACCTTATTATATAACTGACAGACCTCTGATTTCAGAGTCTGTCACTACTTAAAGAGGACCTTTCATTAGAATAAAAAATCTAAACTAACTATACAGACATGTAGAGCGGCGCCCAGGGATCTCCCTGCACTTACTGTTATACCTGGGCACGGCTCCGTTCTCCCGGTATAGCCTCCGGTATCTTCATAGTTAGGCTCCACCCAGTGGAACCTGCCGGCGTCTCATTCTCCCATGCTGTAGCGCTGGCCAATCGCAGCGCTCAGCTCATAGCCTGAGAGGCTTTTTTTTTCTCTCAGGCTATGAGCTGAGCGCTGCGATTGGCCAGCGCTACAGCATGGGAGAATGAGACGCCGGCAGGCTCCACTGGGTGGAGCCTAACTATGAAGATACCGGAGGCTATACCGGGAGAACGGAGCCGTGCCCAGGTATAACAGTAAGTGCAGGGAGATCCCTGGGCGCCGCTCTACATGTCTGTATAGTTAGTATAGATTTTTTTATTCTAGTGAAAGGTCCTCTTTAAAGGGGTTGTGTCACTTCAGCAAATGGCATTTATCATGTAGAGAAAATTAATACCAGGCACTTACTAATGCATTGGGATTGTCCATATTGCCTCCTTTGCTGGCTGGATTCATTTTTCTATCACATTATACACTGCTCGTTTCCAGGGATTACGACCACTCTGCAATCCATCAGCGGTGGTCATGCTTGCAAGAAAAAGGGCCGGCCTATGTGTACCCCTACAGTCCAGAGCAAAAGAGACGCTGCCATTTTTCCCGATAGTATGCAAGCACGACCATGGCTGATTGATTGCAGGGTGGTCATAACGATGGAAACTAGCAGTGTATAAATGTGATGGAAAAATGAATCCATCTAGCAAAGGAAGCATTATGAACAATTACAGTATATTAGTAAGTGCATTGTATTAACTTTCTCTACATGATAAATTCCACTTGCCGAAGACAGCCCCTTCAATAATCCCCTCAGCGAGGATTTCCCGAGGATCTCAGACAGGATCACTGTACAGTTGCAAGAAAAAGTATGTGAACCCTTTGGAATGATATGGATTTCTGCACAAATTGGTCATAAAATGTGATCTGATTTTCATCTAAGTCACAACAATAGACAATCACAGTCTGCTTAAACTAATAACACACAAAGAATTAAATGTTACCATGTTTTTATTGAACACACCATGGAAACATTCACAGTGCAGGTGGAAAAAGTATGTGAACCCTTGGATTTAATAACTGGTTGAACCTCCTTTGGCAGCAATAACTTCAACCAAACCCAACCAAACGTTTCCTGTAGTTGCAGATCAGACGTGCACAACGGTCAGGAGTAATTCTTGACCATTCCTCTTTACAGAACTGTTTCCGTTCAGCAATATTGTTGGGATGTCTGGTGTGAATCGCTTCCTTAAGGTCATGCCACAGCATCTCAATCGGGTTGAGGTCAGGACTCTGACTGGGCCACTCCAGAAGGCGTATTTGCTTTTGTTTAAGCCATTCTGTTAATTTACTTCTATGCTTTGGGTCGTTGTCCTGTTGCAACACCCATCTTCTGTTGAGCTTCAGCTGGTGGACAGATGGCCTTAAGTTCTCCTGCAAAATGTCTTGAAAAACTTGTGAATTGATTTTTCCTTCGATGATAGCAATCCGTCCACGCCCTGACGCAGCAAAGCCGCCCCAAACCATGATGCCCCCACCACCATACTTCACAGTTGGGATGAGGTTTTGATGTTGGTGTGCTGTGCCTCTTTCTCCACACATAGTGTTGTGTGTTTCTTCCAAACAACTCAACTTAGGTTTTATCTGTCCACAGAATATTTTGCCAGTACTGCTGTGGAACATCCAGGTGCTCTTGTGCAAACTGTAAACATGCAGCAATGTTTTGTTGGGACAGCAGTGGCTTCCTCTGTGGTATCCTCCCATGAAATCCATTCTTGTTTAGTGTTTTACAGATTGTAGATACGCTAACAGGGATGTTAGCATATGCCAGAGACTTTTGTAAGTCTTTAGGTGACACTCTAGGATTCTTCTTCACCTCATTGAGCAGTCTGCGCTGTGCTCTTGCAGTCATCTTTACAGGAAGGCCACTCCTAGGGAGAGTAGCAGCAGCGCAGCAGTTATAGACAATTTGTCTTACAATGGACTGATGAACAGCAAGGCTTTTAGAGATACTTTTATAACCCTTTCCAGCTTCATGCAAGTCAACAATTCTTAATCGTAGGTCTTCTGAGAGCTCTTTTGCGCGAGGCATCATTCACATCAGGCAACGCTTCTTGTGAAAAGCAAACCCAGAACTGGTGTGTGTTTTTATAGGACAGGGCAGCTGTAACCAACACCTCCAATCTCATCTCATTGATTGGACTCCACTTGGCTGACACCTCACTCCAATTAGCTCTTAGAGATGTGATTAGTCTAGGGGTTAACATACTTTTTCCACTGCACTGTGAATATTTACATGGTGTTTTCAATAAAAACATGATAACATTTAATTCTTTGTGTGTTATTAGTTTAAGCAGACTGATTGTCTGATGAAGATCAGATCACATTTTATGACCAATTTGTGCAGAAATCCATATCATTCTAAAGGGTTTACATACTTTTTCTTGCAACTCTATATACATACACAGTGGTATATGTTGCCCCCAATCTCCAGTGTTCTTGAGAATTGACAAAAACACATATGTACTTACTAAGATCTGTGCAAGATCTGTGTGCGCTGCCTCTAGTCTGCGATGGCAATCTGGGATCATCATGCGAGATTCTTGCAGTACTTCAATCTGAAATGCAAAAAGAAGAATGTGAAACTTCAAGTAAATTCCTGCATTTTTGTTTTTTTTAGCAAATCAAATTTTAAAGAAAATCTATATGGATGAGTGAACCATAAAGAACTTGCAAAAATATTCCATCTGGTTTGTGTAACCCTTGGGTCATGCTGCAGACATCCACTCTTTCAAAGAGCAATCCAGAATAAAAGAGGTTCAAGGCACCAGATTAGTCAATGATAATAATAATAAAAAATACAAAAAAAAAAACTGACTAGTTGATGAATCAGCCTCTTCAGTTCTGCACCAAGCTAATGCATAGAACGAGTGAGACTTAAGGAAAATAGTCTATCTAGTTTTCATATTTGCAAAAAAATAAAATAAAAAATATTTTATATATATATATATATATATATATATATATATATATATATATATATATATATATATATATATATATATATAATAAACAAAAGGTGAAATGATCCTCTTTCATAGCTTCATTGAGGCCACTTTCCAATGTGAAATATGCAGCAGCCCGGGGTTACCTATGGTTTACAGATGCAGATTTGAAGTCTGGCAAGGCGCGGATCCGCAAGCGAATTTAGCCCCATTTAATGGTTCATGTGTGGCCGCTGTAAGAAGGTACAAGGAATCATCGTGGATGATAGGTACGTGTCACCTAGGTTCCTGGCCTCTGTGGAGTAAGAGCCGTTTTTATGTTTCAGCAGCAGTTGCTGTTTGACACCTTGATACTTCGTATGGCTGTAATAGCTGATTCAGGACGGCTCTTACTGGGAGTAGTCAAAGTGCTGGGTGGGTGACTGCTCCCCATGTTCCAGGCCGGGGTTTTGCCAGGCATAAAAACCAGCCAGCACTGACCGGTGGAGAGGATTACCTCCGTCTGACAGTGGAGCTCAGGAGGTCTGTGTGCTCTGATCTGAGGGCTGTGTTGGGATCCGCGGCTTGAGCTGGACTCGGAGGCTCAGACCCCTGTGAGGGCGAACAGGCCGTCTAACGCCTGCCTGTGAACTTGACAAGGCAGAACTTTCAACAGGGGGTGAAGTAACACCCAGGAGAAAAGGAAACTGTTTTGTATATGAACTTTTCAAGTGTGTGAACGATCACCAAGCAACTTGAGGTTTTGTTCTGCTTTCACGTGTGAATAAAACACTGATGTTTTGAACCAAGAACTTGTACTTTGCCTCTGTGCTGCACCCGCTTATCCTAACTACCAGAGGGAATCCCCACACCACCCACAGCAGTCAAAACAGCAGCAGAAACATCCAAGAGTCTATAAACTACTACATATATTTTCTATTGAAATCAATGAGGCATGGTAGTGGGTGAATTTCATGCATACTTTGGTGTGGAATACGGACTGAAATCTGCGTAAATTTTTTTCATTGTGAACATGTCTAATGATAAAGAACTTTATTGTTATATAATAATAAACTTATATACAAATATATAGGATTTAGTAACCATACAGTGAAATGTAGACGCCAGAAAGTATTTAAGCAATCTTAAAAAAAAGGACATAAAGAACAGAAAAAAACAAAGCACCATGGATTACATCACTGTGCTTTTTTTTTTTTTTCAGGGCCAGACAGATCACAATTTAATCTTCCCAAAATGACTTAACACATATGAATCAGACAAATCCCTGAGATTCTATTTTACAGAGATACTCTTTTCTAGTAGCTATAGTTTTACAGAAGTTCTCTGTGTGCATGAGGCCTTTACAAACATTTCAGGGGGAAAATTACAGTATTTTTCGCTTTATAAGGCTACATGCACACAAACGTTGTTTGTTTCAGTGTCCGTTCCGTTTTTTTTTGCGGATAGGATGCGGACCCATTCATTTCAATGGGTCCACAAAAAATTTAGACAGCACACCGTGTGCTGTCCGCATCAGTATGTCCGTTCCGTAGCCCCGCAAAAAAAAAAAAAAAAAAAAAGGCATACGGAACGCATGCAGCCCAAGACGTTTTTCAACCAAAAGTGTGGGGAAAAATGTCTTATAAAGTAAATACTAGTGAGTGGTTTTTTTTCAAGAAAAGGAAGTGCAAATGCCGCAAAGACCGCTGGACCTGGAGAGGAGTAGCGGAGCAGGAGAGGCAAATGTAGTTATTTATTTCATCTCTGATCTGAGGTCTGATGTGGAAGTCCGATTTAAGGTCTGATAGGGGTCTGACATAGATGCCTGATGGGGGTCCGATCTGAGAAAAAATATTTTCTTATTTTTCTCCTCTAAAACCTGGGGCGAGTCTTATTAAGTGAAAAATACTGTATGTTGTGTTACATCAGGTTTTCAGTTGTTTTTAATTTTCTAACTACACTAAAAATCATGATATGTTACAGTTTTCACTTCTTCATAATAGACCTTTCTGTTCTGTAGAAACCACTTCTCAGTCAGCTCATCATCTCAGGCAGGAATACACTGAAAAATAACACCCGTCTGAGATCCATTTTTTCAGACAGAAAAAAAAAGGATCTCAGAAGGAAATGGCCCAAACAGATGCCAAATGTGGATCACTGATGCACAAGATGTGTGTGTGTGTGTTTTTTTTTAATAGAATTCTGTAAAATGAAATCGTAATGTGAAACCCAGTCTAAATATAATGTGTTGGGCAACACAAGAACCAGCATTTACAGAAGATAATGGTCACAGCTCACCTCCTCCCCATCCAAGCAATATGAACTCTGCACAGGTCACATAGCATGCCCACAACACTCTCCCACAGAAGTCAAGGAGTCATCTACAGGTCCCTACATCCATAAATGCAGTTAACAGCAGCTCAAGCAAGATGGCTGCTCCCATAAAAATATACAAACAAATTAGAAGAAATCAACAAAGAGAAAATGAAAACAGATAAAAATATTTAACTGGGTCTGGTTTTAATTAGTAACACAACAATCAAAAGGTGATATATACCCCTTAAAAAAAAAAAAAAAAAAAAAAAAAAATGCTACAACACGACACTAGGTAACAAATGTCTGGAATAAGTAGCTGCCTTCGGCGACAAAATTCTGCCACACTTACACCATATAAAATATATTGCCTGCTGTCACCCTCAAACTATAGTCAGCGTGGAAAAAAAAAAATAAAAAAAAAAAAAAAAAAATCTATAAATAATTTTATTCACATTTCAAGAGTTCTTCTCGCCATGGACAGCGGAGAAAGCGCTGTGTGTGTGTCTGCCCTGTCAGTGGCAGCCTCAGCTCAGAAAGTTTACTTAAAATAAACTCTTTCTGCTGTTTTTCTGCCCTCCTTCAACTGGAATGGGATCAGCTGGTTGCATAAAAATCACCCGCATCTCTTGGCTAATAAAGAAATACTGTGCTGAGATAATATCACATTGAGATAATTACTGCATGAGAAAAAACTGTCATTGAGTATATTGATCATGTGGAGCAGCCTGGCAGGAGACTCTAAGTGAAAGAGAAAAGTAAAGAAAATGAAAGGCAGAAAACAGCAGGTTTATATTTTGATGCTTATCATGCATAAAAAGTTATTACTTATCACTGCATTTCATTTTAGCAGAGATGATATTCTCCCCATGCGGTGGGGAGTAAAATTACTTAACTGGAACCCCCACTGAATGTGAACATTTTTCCTGCCTCTATACTCTTAAGTGTTGTTTTGTAAAAATCCTTAGGTTAAGGATGAGAAATACTAGCAGTATATCCTCTCCCTGCAAACAAGAGGCCAAACCACGAGCCTGTCAGAGTTCTGCATGGTCAAAACTGCTGACAGCACTAGGTAACAGCTGGGGAGAGCAATATAAAAATACATTTTTTGGAGCTCTTGTTATCAGGAGTAGTGTGAATATGAGCTTTTATTCGAACATATTCAGTTCTTTAAGGAGGCGGGGCTTCACTTTAACATGCGCTCTGCAATGAGCTGCTTCACAGCCCCTCCCCTCTAAACGACAGCTCTAATTATTATTACGACAGCTCTTGGTTGGATGATGGAGCTGTCACTCAGAGCAGAGGGGAGGGACTGTGAAGCAGCCCAATGCAGAGTGCATTTTACAGTGAAGCTCTGCCTCCTGGGAACTTAAGAAGCAGAATCAGTATAAGTTTATATTCACACTATTCCTGATAAAAGCTGCACAAAAGGTATGATTGTTCTGCTCTCTTTGACCCAAAGCTAGCACTGTCAGCATAGTCAAACCTGCTCAAAGACTCCCTTAAACTGCCGTGAACGGTGGTCAATATACAGTGTGAAAAATACATTTTCCATACACTGGTGAATACACTTCAACTGTGAGAGTCAGAATAAAAAAAAAAAAAATCCAGAAAGTCACATTGTATGATTTTTAAATAATTAGTTAGCATTGTATTGCATGAAATAAGTATTTGATACAATATGAAAACTGAATTTAATATTTGGTACAGAAACCTTTGTCAGATGTTTCCTATAGTTCTTGACCAAGTTTACCACACTGCAGAAGAGATTTTTGCCCCCCCCCCCCCACATATCTTCTCCCAGATCTTTTAGGTTTTGGGATGTCGCTGGGCTACATTGAGTTTCAGCTCCCTCAAGAGTTCTGATACCGTTCAGGTCTGGAGACTGCCTAGGACACTCTAGGACCTTGAAATGCTTCTTACGGAGGAACTCCTTAGTTGCCCTGGCTGTGCGTTTCAGGTCATTGTCATGCTGAAGGACCCAGCCACAACCCATCTTCAATGCTCTTGCGATACATGGCCCCCATCCATACTCCCTTCAATATGGTGCAGTCGTCCTGTCCCCTTTGTAGAAAAGCTCCCCCAAAGTATGAGGTTTCCACCCCCATGCTTCACGGTTGGGACGGTGTTCTTGGGATTGTACTCACTCTTCTTCCTTCTAAACACAGCAAGTGGAGTTGATACCAAAAAGTTCTATTTTGGTCTCATCTGACAACATGACCTTCTCCCACGCCTCCTCTGGATCATCCAGATGGTCATTGGCGAACTTCAAAAGGACCTGGCCATGTGCTGGCGTAACCAGGGGGACCTTGCGTGACATGTAGGACGGCGTAGTGTGTTACTAACGGTAATCTTTGAAACTGTGGTCCCAGGTCCGCCCGTGTACTTCTGGGCCGATTCCTGACCTTTCTCAGAATCATTCTTACCCAACGAGGCGAGATCTTGCACGGAACCCCTGACTAAGGAAGATTTACAGTCATCTTGTGTTTCTTACATTTCCTAAAAATTGCTACAAAAGTTTTTGCCTTCTCACCAAGCTGCTTGCCTATTGTCCTGTAACCCATCCCAGCCTTGTGCAACTTTACAATTTTGTCCCTGGTGTCCTTAGACAGCTCTTTGGTCTCATGGTGGAGAGGTTGGCGTGTGATTGAGTGTGTGGACAGGTTTCTTTTATACAGGTAAGGAGTTCAAACAGGTGCAATTAATACAGTTAATGAGTGCACAGTAGGATGGCTTCTTAAAAAAAAAACAAAAAAAAAAACACTATCATGTCTGTGAGAGCCAGAATTCTTGCTGCTTTGTAGGTGATCAAATACTTATTTCATGCAATAAAATGCAAATCAATTATTTAGAAATCATTCAATGTGATTTTCTGGATTATGTTTTTAGATTCGGTCTCCAACAGTTCAAGTGTACCTACAATAAAAATTACAGACCTCTCCATCTTTGTAGGTGGGAAAACTTGCAAAATGGCCATTGTATCAAATACTTATTTTCCCCCACTGTACTGTATTTAGCGTCAGATAGGTCAAATAATACCTTTCACCAGGAAGTCTTCCATTTATTCTGGTGTTTTTAGCCTTCAAATAAGACACGGATGTTGTGGTGGTAACAGAAATAAGAGGTTTACTTATGAATGTTTAAATCACTGTCCCTTCCTCAAATCCACATTAAGGCCTCATGCACACGGCCGTGTTCCGCAGCCGTGAGCGGACCGTGGAAACTCGGCCGGGATTCCTCCTGACAGCATGACCGCACGGCGTCATTGGTTGCTATGATGCTGTGCGCTTCATGCATTACTGTACAGCAGCGGCTGCATGAAGCGCACAGCATCATAGCAACCAATGACGCCGTGCGCTCATGCTGTCAGGAGGAATCCCCGCCGGGTTTCCACGGTCCGCACAGATCCCCCCCTCCCCATAACAGTGCACAGATCCCCCCCTCCCCATAACAGTGCACAGATCCCCCCTCCCCATAACAGTGCACAGATCCCCCCCCTCCCCATAACAGTGCACAGATCCCCCCCCTCCCCATAACAGTGCACAGATCCCCCCCCTCCCCATAACAGTGCACAGATCCCCCCCCCTCCCCATAACAGTGCACAGATCCCCCCTCCCCATAACAGTGCACAGATCCCCCCTCCCCATAACAGTGCACAGATCCCCCCTCCCCATAACAGTGCACAGATCCCCCCCTCCCCATAACAGTGCACAGATCCCCCCCTCCCCATAACAGTGCACAGATCCCCCCCTCCCCATAACAGTGCACAGATCCCCCCCCTCCCCATAACAGTGCACAGATCCCCCCCCTCCCCATAACAGTGCACAGATCCCCCCCTCCCCATAACAGTGCACAGATCCCCCCCCTCCCCATAACAGTGCACAGATCCCCCCCTCCCCATAACAGTGCACAGATCCCCCCTCCCCATAACAGTGCACAGATCCCCCCTCCCCATAACAGTGCAAAGATCCCCCCTCCCCATAACAGTGCAAAGATCCCCCCTCCCCATAACAGTGCAAAGATCCCCCCTCCCCATAACAGTGCAAAGATCCCCCCTCCCCATAACAGTGCAAAGATCCCCCCTCCCCATAACAGTGCAAAGATCCCCCCTCCCCATAACAGTGCCATACACAGACCCCCCCCCTCCCCATAGCAGTGCCATACACAGACCCCCCCTCCCTATAGCAGTGCCATACACAGACCTCCCCCTCTCCATAGCAGTGCCATACACAGACCCCCCCTCCCCATAGCAGTGCCATAGACAGATCCCCCCCCCCCCCCCCCCCCCCATAACAGCCCCGGCCCCGCTGCTCACAGCAGACTAATCACTGCATCTTTATTTTTACCTTACAATGACCCTCCAGTAACAAGCAAAGCAGACGGCGGCGTAACGTCACTTACTCACGTGACGTACCTGCTCCGCCCACTTTATGAATGAAGGAGGCGGAGCAGGTGCGTCACGTGAGTAAGTGACGTTACACCGCCGTTCGCTCTGCCTGTTACTGGAGCGTCATTGTAAGGTAAAATAAAGATGCAGTGATTTAAAGTAAACCGCCCGCCCGCATAGCAACGAATCGGCGATTATTCGATATCTGGATTCGTCGGCAACAAATCCAGTTATCGATTACATTGATTAATCGTTGCAGCCTTATTCAAGTTCCCTAGGGGAAAAAAAAAAGTGTTAAACTAAACGTATTTATCCCATACAGTGAACGCCATTAAAAGAATCATAGCAGTGATTTGCTATATTATATTTTTTTGCTTCAATTCCCAGAAAAACTAAACAAAAAGTGATCAAAAAGTCATACAAGCTCCAATACAGATAAAATGATCCCCACACAGCTCTGTAGACGTAATTCTAGTGGAGGTCAGAAAATGCAAACACCCCCCCCCCCGCTCCCAAAAAACTAAAACAAAACTATAAATGTGGTATTGTAATGGTACTGACCTGTATAATGAAGATAATGTCAGTTTTACCAAATAGGGAATGCTGCAAAAACTAAATCCATTCCCTATGGCGTAATTGTGTTTCTCCCCGCAAACAACTTGTCCAGCAAATAAACAAGCCCTCAAATGTCTAAGTGAATGGAAAAATTTAAAAATATATGGCTCTGGGATGGCAGGGAATAAAAAAAGTTTTAATTGTCTGAATATTCTGATTAACAGGAAATTAAATGGGTTAAATATATAAATAAGACTTGAGACTTGCCTGTTTTTTAATGACGTACTCATCCCCTCCTTCGCTTTTCATGCGCTCTACCTTCTCCTCTTGTTGTTTGGCTTCTTTTTCATACATTAATTTTTCCTTACACAACCTGTTTAGAAGAAAGGAGATAAATAACATGATTACTAGTGATCTCAGAAACTTGTATAAGAATATGAAGCCTATGATTTGTTGATACTGCGTCTCCAGACTGATCAGTAAGTTGTCCTTCTAGTGATCAAAGAAAAAATTTGTCTTTTTCCAAAGTATTACTGCATAGGAAACTGTAAAAACAAAGCACTTTAGTAAGGTCTCCATAACTTACTAAAGTGCTTTGTTTTTACAGTTTCCTATGCAGTAATACTTTGGAAAAAGACAAATTTTTTCTTTGCATTTCCATATTCCGACCCTCAAACCTAATTGTTTAGGTTTACGATGCTGTGAGGGCTAATTTTTTTGCAGGTCAATCTGTACTTTTTATTGATACCATGAACATTTTGGGGGTGTGTATGACTTTTTGATCACTTTTTTAAAATTTTCTGTGGGAGGTGAAGAGACCAAAAAAAAAGGGTGAATCAGCCATTGACTTTTTAATAATACGGGGATTTTCACACGCATCAATGCCAATTATGTTTATTTTTTTATTTTAGGTAATGGGGATGATTTGAAATTTTATAATTTAAAAAAGAAATATTAAATAAAAATTTGAAATTAAATTATTTTTAAAACCTTTTTATTTTATTTTTTACACTTTTTAATTCTTCCCCTATGGCAGTAATGGGCAAACTGCGGCTCTCCAGCTGTAGTAAAACTACAAATCCCATCATGCCCTGCTGTAGGCAGACTGGGAGTTGTAGTTTTACAACAGTTGGAGAGACGCAGTTTGCCCATCCCTTCCCTAGGGAATGTGAACAAGCAATCATTAGATTGCTTCTCTCATAGACTTCAGTGAATTACCAATGAAGTCTAGGAGAATTTCACTGTTCCTATGGAGCCCTTCAACAAGCTGGGGCTGCAAAGAAACCTATGTGCACAGCCTCTGATCATTCAGGAGGACCGTGGGTGCCACACACACCATCCGGCTCCCAGGCAGAACAGGTGCTTGGCCGGGATTGCGTATTCCCAATTTTTTACTTCACAGATGCCATGGTCACATTTGGCCACGGCATCTGAGGGATTACATGTGCGCGATCGACGTAATCGTCGATTGCATACATTAGCTCCGGATGCCTGCTGTTTAAAGCAGTGGTCTCCATCTTTAACCCCTTATTGACCACCCATACGTGTTTTTACGGCGGTCACAAAGGGGCCTTAGGCTGGGACGCCGCTTTTTCAAATGAGAGCCGCGGCCCTGCTCTAACAGCCCGGACCGGAGTGCCGAACCGGGCTGTTTAACACTATACATGCTGCGGGCAATGTAAAGTCTCCCATCGGCACCCCGCAAATGCGGTCGCGGGGTGCCGATGTGTGTGAATGCTGCCTGGGGTCTATATAGCTTTAAGCCCTCATAAAGCTATATAGACAGAAAAATAAGTTATAGCTCTTGGAACGAGAGGATGAAAAAAGGAAGAAAAACGCTTGGTCAGTAAGACCCAAAACAGGCTGGTCACTAAGGGGTTAAATGCCCGCCCGCAGACTTAAATTTATGTTAGGTGGTTGGGAAGGGGTTGTTTGCAAATTGATGCATATCTATCACCCACCCCTGGCACTAAAGTGTACATCTAAGGCTTCATGCACGTCTTTGTCTGCATTTCGGTCCATGAACAATTGATCTGAAAAATATACTGTGTTACAAATTATTATGCAAATGATCATTTTCTCAATGGTCGATGCAAATGACAGTCAGTATAGTTTTCGAGTCAACCGTTAGAGTATAAATCATATTTTATTGAACAAACTTCCCAATGATAACAGTATTTTTTTCACAAATTAAAAAAAACTCAAAATTTTCAACATTTTATAGGTTGTAAAAAACTGAAAATGGTCATTTGTTGAATTTGCAGCTTCTCTCCCTATGACTCTGCCACCTCCTTGCTGACGTTGCAGCCTTGTTGGAACATGGTGGCCATCCACCAACCATCCAGGGTTCCACGGCACTCATCTTCATGTATGTCTGGGCCCACTGCAACCGTTTCTGCTTGTGAGCACTGGTTAGGGGTGGCTGAAAAGTAGGTTTATGCACAACTGCAAACCTCTGGAGTGTCCTACAACTAAGGTTCCCGATACTCCAGAGGCACGAGAAGCTTCAAATACCTGTTTGCTGCTTTGTCATGTCATTTTAGCAGCTGCTTTCTTAATCCAATGAATTTGTCTGGCAGAAACCTTCCTCGTTATGCCTTTATCTGCAGGAACCCGTCTGTGTTCTAAATCAGCCACAAATCTCTTCACAGTATGATGATCATGCTTACGTTTTTGTGAAATATCTAAAATTTTCATACCTTATCCAAGGCATTGCACTATCTAACACTTTTCGGCAGCAGAGAGAGCTTTTTTCTTTCCCATATTGCTAGAAACCTGTGGCCTGTTTAATAATGTGGAACATCCTTCTTAGGGCTCATGCACACAGCTGTTGCCCGGCCTTTCAGTCCATTGGCAACATCTGTGCGGATTCGGCAGACGGATCCAGACCCATTCAACTTAAATGGGTCCGTGATCCGTCCGCACAGCAGAAAAATAGAAAATAGAACATGTTCTATTTTTTGCAGTGTGGAGGCACGGAGAGAACCCCCGCAGAAGCCCTGAAGTGACACAACCCCTTTAATAAATGTTAAGTCTCTATAAATATTCAATGGAAGTGTAGGAAGTGTTCATTCAGTCAGTCAAAAAGATGCTCATTGAGGTTCTTCCCCAACTAATGAAATCTAACAACTATCCAGCCCTACATCCCAAATGAAAGCTGCCAACGTGAGAAGCCACGCTCTTCTTCCTTCTCACAAGGTCAACATGAGATGTGCACAAATTGTCAGGAGCCAGTAAACAAGAGCCGACAAGCTTTCATTGCTCTTATTACAGTGTTTCAACGCCACAATGAAGCAAATACAAAGTAAAATAAATACAAATACCGGGATTTACATTTAGAAGATAACAAGGAAATGGTTACTGGCAAGTAAAATGACCTGACACAACTGGAGGACCATTTGAGAGAGAATTATTTTACGCCCTGTTAAATCAGTCAAGTTTCTCTGATTAGAGTTAGATCACTGGCAAAAGAGGTTTATGCTTCCTCAAATCAGACAGAGACATTGGAGACAAATGAAGAAAATGTAAGATGATGGACTGACATTTTCCTATCCGCAAACTCTATATCAGTAGAGAAAAGAATCAACATATGTAAGAGAAGAAAATACATGGTGAAGAACCTGTGCACATGGGACACTTGTAATGGACAGGCCGTTATCTGGGCCATTACCTGATATATCCTTGCATGTACACCTTACCATGTTGAGAATAGAGATTTTCTATGCTTAGAAAGCTAATACATATTACTGGTTTATTCACAGGCACAATATGCGATTATAGTCCATTCTCAATATAGTAAGGATATAGCCTTTTATTGTGGGTTAAATGAGGAAGAAAAAAAACTAACTGAAGAAAAATACAATCTAGAAGCATCTCCTGTGTTTTGAACCTGGAACATCTACATGCAAGACTGACCATTTACCTCCCCTATCAACCTAGCCCAGTACTGCACAATGCTCTGCAATTTGGCATCACAGTTGTAACATCAACCAGCAGAAATATCAGGTCAATCCCTCCGAGCAACTACCACTGAAGAAGAGCAACTTGACAGCCACAAAGTCCTATCGTATAGCCCGTAGCTCTCTACAGAATTTCTACAAGTGTCTATGACAAATCATGGACTAGGGCTAGTTATACACTGGATGCCTGGGTCCTTGAGACCAAGAGTGCCCATCTCCTCTGGCTAATGGAGGGAGAGGAGAAGTGATCAGGATCGGGGACCTCTAGTATTAGATCCCAGGCAGAGGGCTACTCTTCCTGGTCTCCTATTACTATGACAGATTTACTGCATTTACCGATTTGGGTGGTTTTAGGTGGAGAGTTGCAACCTACATTACTAATGCAGGTTGCAGTGCTCTATTATTAAAGGGGTTTTCAAACTTTTTTTTTAACTAATGAACTATCTTTTGAATAGGTCATCAGTATCTAAATCGGTGGGGTTCTGGCACCTGGGACCCCTGCCGATCAGCTGTTTGAGAAGGCACCAGCACTACTGTGAACACTGCGGAATTCTCTTAGCTCACCAAGTAGAGTGTCATACATAGTATAGTGGCTGTCCTTGGTACTGCGCTCAGCCCCGTTCACTTCAATAGGGCTGAGCTGCGCCTAGACCATGTGACCAATGAACGTGTTGTCACTGGCCTAGGAAAAGCTGAGAGAAGGCCATGGTGCAGACCGTCGGACCCCCACCAATCAGATACTGATGGCCTATACATTTCATCAGTTAAGTTGGAAAACCCCTTTAAGTAATATTAAAGACCTGATTAGATATAAAGCAGGCATCTAGGAAAAGGCATTTGGAAAGTGCGCAAAAAGTCAGTCCTGACTACACTGACTCATAAAGCGCAGTTACGTATATACAGCTTGTCCATCCGCCATTGTGTCACCAGCAATGATAAGCCAAGATCCATACTCGTTAATGCCACTTGTTTGGATCTGGCGGCTTCCAATATACTATTATGTGACAGAAGAAAAATATAGTCGTTTTTCCTGGGAAAGCCGAAGTGCAGGACAGAAGAGTAGCATGATAATAACAGCTCAGTCTTCTTTATTACTACAGAGATATTGCTTGTTACAGTCTCAGCCTCATCTTTAGCATCTGTCACATACCAGGCAATGCCGATTCACTGTAGCTGCCAGGAAGATTCCCGCCAGCCCCGACTTCTCAATTCGCCTCTTTCCAGCAAATGGAGGCTAACATCCATTACTTTATCTTAACTGTCAGATAAATTTTACAAGGATCAAAATACGACCCATATGTACACTTAGAAGACAGATCTCTTCCATGACAGTAAGAAATAAATGAATAGGGCGCTCTTTTAACCCCTTAAGGACTCAGCCCTATTTCACCCTAAGGACTTGGCCATTTTTTGCAAATCTGACCAGTGTCACTTTAAGTGCTGATAACTTTAAAACGCTTTGACTTATCCAGGCCATTCTGAGATTGTTTTTTCATCACATATTGTACTTTATGACACTGGTAAAATGAAGTTAAAAAAATTCATTTTTAATTTATAAAAAAATACCAAATTTACCAAAAGTGTGTAAAAAATTGCAAATTTCCAAGTTTCAATTTCTCTACTTCTACAATACATAGTAATACCTCCAAAAATAGTTATTACTTTACATTCCCCATATGTCTACTTAATATTTGGATCATTATGGGAATGTTACAAGGCTTAGACGTTTAGAAGCAAATCTTGAAATTTTTCAGAAATTTTCAAAAACCCAATTTTTAGGGATCAGTTCAGGTCTAAAGTCCCTTTTTGCAAGGCTTACATAATAGAAAGCACCCAAAAATGACCCCATCTAAGAAACTACACCCCTCAAGGTATTCAAAACTGATTTTACAAACATCGTTAACCCTTTAGGTGTTCCACAAGAATTAATGGAAAATAGAGATACAATTTCAAAATTTCACTTTGTTGGCCCTGATTCTGTAGTTTACAGAAACACCCCATATGTGGTTGTAAACCGCTGTACGGGCACATGGCAGGGCGCAGAAGGAAAGGAATGCCATACGGTTTTTGGAAGGCAGATTTTACTGGACTGTTTTTTTTTTACACCATGTCCCATTTGAAACCCCCTAATGCACCCCTAGAGTAGAAACTCCAAAAAAGTGGCCCCATTTTAGAAACTACGGGATAGGGTGGCAGTATTGTTGGTACTAGTTCAGGGTACATATGATTTTTGGTTGCTCTATATTACACTTTTTGTGAGGCAAGTTAACAAGAAATAGCTGTTTTGGCACAGTTTTTATTTTTTGTTATTTACAACATTCATCTGACAGGTTAGATCATGTGATATTTTTATAGACCAGGTTGTCACGGATGCGGCGATACCTAATATGTATACTTTTTTTATTTATTTAAGTTTTACACAATGATTTCATTTTTGAAGCAAAAAGATAATCATGCTTTAGTGTTTCCATAGTCAGAGCCATAGTTTTTTCAGTTTTTGGGCGATTATCTTAGGTAGGGTCTCATTTTTTGCGAAATTAGATTGTTTGATTGGCACTTTTTGATCGCTTGCTATTACACTTTTTGTGATGTAAGGTGACAAAAAATGGTTTAATTAGCATAGTTTTTATTTTTTACGGTGTTCATCTGAGGGGTTAGGTCATGTGATATTTTTAGAGAGACTGTCGATACGGACGCGGCAATACCTAATATTTATACTTTTTTTCCCCCTCCTATTTTTTACCAATTTTTTTTACTTTATTTGGGGAAAATGACATTTTTGTTTATTTTTACTTGAAACGTAATTTTTTTGGGGGAAGCCTTTATTTTCACTTTATTTTTTCTCACTTTGGGACTTGAACTTTGGGGGGTATAATCCTTTACAATGCATCCCAAAACTTCGTATTGGAATGCATTGGCTGTATGAGTAATACAGTGAGTATTACTCATACAGCTTCCGGGGCCTGTGAGATCCAGGGGGCTGGATCTCACAGGCTCTTCACCGGAAGGCAGAGCGAAGCCTTCCTTAGACATCGCGCTGCCTTGCATGCCATTGGGTCCCCCCCACAGCCGCATGGGGACCCGATGGCACCGCCGCCGCAACCACAGGTCAAGCCGCAAACCGCAGGTCTGAATTGACCTGCGGTTTGCAGCGATCGACGATACGGGGGGGGGGGGGGTTGTGTGTGTGACAGGATGCCCACTGTATGATTTCAGCAGGCATCCTGTCACAATTAACCCCGCCGCACCGCAATCGCGGTTTAAACCCATGAGGACTCGGGAAACATGCCGTACCGGTACGTCATGCGTCCCTAAGGGGTTAAGGTAACAGTCTTTAGGATGCTGCCACACTATTGGGGAGATTTATCAAAATTGGTGTAACGGAACACTGGCTTTGTTGCCCATAGCAACCAGATTTCACCTTTCATTTTTCAAAAGCTCCTTTGGAAAATGAAAGGTGAAATCTGATTGGTTGCTATGGGCAACAAAGCTCTTTTTCCTTTGCACCAATTTTGTTAAATCTCCCTCTATGTTTATTTGTGCACTTTTTACATGGCCTGGGTTGGGCTTTTTTTTTGTCATACAACTTAGGGCTCATTCACACGACCATATCTGTTTTTGGTGGTCTGGATACCAGCCACGTGCATTCCGCATTTTGCGTAATGCACAGGGCTAGCCCTATATAGAAATGCCTATTCTTGTCCACAATTGCAGGCCGCGGAACAGCATCACGGATGCGGAAGATTGGAAATTGGCAAATGTTGTGCCCATTCACAAGAAAGGTAGTAGGGAGGAATCGGGCAACTATAGGGCAGTAAGCCTGACATAAATAGGGGGGAAATTAATGGAAACCATACTTAAGGAGAGGATTGTGGAACATCTAAAATCCCATGGATAGAAAGATGAAAAACAGCATGGGTTTACTTCAGGGAGATCATGTCAAACTAATCTTATAGATTTTTTTGATTGGGTGACTAAAATAATAGATGGCGGAGGTGCAGTAGACATCGCTTATCTAGACTTTAGTAAGGCTTTTCATACTGTCCCACATAAAAGGCTTATCAATAAATTGCAGTCTTTGTGCATGGACTCCCATATTGTTGAATGGATTAGGCAGTGGCTGAGGGACAGACAACAGAGGGTTGTAGTCAATGGAGTATATTCAGACCATGGTCTTGTTACCAGTGGGGTAATTCAGGGATCTGTTCTGGGACCCATATTGTTTAATATCTTTATCAGCAAAATTGCAGAAGGCCTCGATGGTAAGGTGTGTCTTTTTGTTGATGACACAAAGATTTGTAACAGGGTTGATGTTCCTGGAGGGATACACCAAATGGAAAAGGATTTAGGAAAACTAGAGGAATGGTCAAAAATCTTGGGTGTATAGGGAGAGGCATTACCAGTAGAAAGAGGGAGGTGCTCATGCCGCTCTACAGAGCACTAGTGAGACCTCATTTGGAGTATTGTGCTCAGTACTGGAGACCATATCTCCAGAAGGATATCGATACTTTGGAGACAGTTCAGGCTACTTTCACACTAGCGTTCAGAGCGGGTCAGTCTGATGTTTCATCAGACGGATCCGCTCCTATAATGCAGACGTTTGCATCCGTTCAGTACGGATCCGTCTGCATTATAACTTAGAAAAATATCTAAGTGTGAAAGTAGCCTGAGCGGATCCGTTCAGACTTTACATTGAAAGTCAATGGGGGAAGGATCCGCTTGAAGATTGAGCCATATGGTGCCATCTTCAAGCGGATCCGTCCCCATTGACTTCCATTATAAGTCTGGACGGATCCGCTCGCCTCCGCACGGCCAGGCGGACACCCGAACGCTGCTTGCAGCGTTCAGGTGTCCGCTCGCGGAGCGGAGGCTGAGCGCTGGCAGACGGATGCATTCTCAGTGGATCCGCCTCCACTGAGAATGCATTAGGGCCAGACGGCTGCGTTCAGGGCCGCTTGTGAGCCCCTTCAAACGGAGCTCACGAGCGGACACCTGAACGCAGGTGTGAAAGTAGCCGCAGAGAAGAGCTACTAAACTGGTACATGGATTGCAGGATAAAACTTACCAGGAAAGATTAAAGGACCTTAACATGTATAGCTTGGAAGAAAGACGAGACAAAGGGGATATGATAGAAACTTTTAAATACATGAAGGGAATAAACAAGGTAAAAGAGGGGAGAATATTTAAAAGAAGAAAAACTGCTACAAGAGGACATAGTTTTAAATTAGAGGGCCAAAGCTTTAAAAGTAATATCAGGAAGTATTACTTTACTGAGAGAGTAGTGGATGCATGGAATAGCCTTCCTGCAGAAGTGGTAGCTGCAAATACAGTGAAGGAGTTTAAGCATGCATGGGATAGGCATAAGGCTATCCTTCATATAAGATAGGGCCAGGGGCTATCCATAGTATTTCAGTATATTGGGCAGACTAGATGGGCCAAATGGTTCTTATCTGCCGACACATTCTATGTTTCTATGTTTTGCGGCCCCACTGAAATGAACGGGTCAGCGCCCGTTCCACAAAATTGTAGAACGGATGTGGACCTAGAAATACAGCCTTCAGGATGAGCCCTTAGGCCTCTTTCACACTACCGTTTTTTTTTTCCGTTTTGCGGTCCGTTTTTTGCGTTCCGTATACGGTCCGTATACGGAACCATTCATTTCAATGGTTCCGCAAAAAAACGGAATGTGTTCCGTATGCATTCCGTTTCCGTATTTCCGTTTTTCCGTTCCGTTGAAAAGATAGAACATGTCCTATATTTGGCCGCAAATCACAGTCCGTGGCTCCATTCAAGTCAATGGGTCCGCAAAAAAAACGGAACACATACGGAAATGCATCCGTATGTCTTCCGTATCCGTTCCGTTTTTTGCGGAACCATCAATTGAAAATGTTATGCCCAGCCCAATTTTTTCTATGTAATTACTGTATACTGTATATGCCATACGGAAAAACGGAACGGAACAACGGAACGGAAACGGAACCACAACGGAAGCAAAAAACGGAACAACGGATCCGTGAAAAACGGAACGCAAAACACTGAATTCAACATACTGTAGTGTGAAAGAGGCCTTAGGCTGAGTTCACACTTCAGTTATTTGGTCAGTTATTTCCATCAGTTATTGTGAGCCAAAACTAGATGTGGGTCAAAAACACAGAACAGGTGCAGATCTTTCCATTGTACCTGATCTCTGAGTAGGCTTCACTACTGGGGAAAATAACTGACCTAATAACAGAAGTGTGAACGCAACCTTAACTGCATTCTGACAACTTCATTGTGTCCCCCACCCCGCACATGAGTCGGGGGTATCCATGATGAGAGTGCTACTTCTCCCTGCAGTGACCGACAGGCTGCTGTGTATACCGGCCTATACAGGAATCTGTCAATCAATGTCCTAAGGATCGGGAAAAGGAGAGCTCCCCCATTAACGCACCAGTCTGTCCGGTACGTGCTGTTCGTACATAGGACAGCACTTTAATCTAACAGATCTGCTTTAAGACTTGCCTTGTGCAGTGCTTAAAATGTACAGGGGATGTGTCACTGAAAAGTGACCAATAGGTTAAAGCAGGTTTTAAATTATTTTTCTTTTAAAATTCTCAATGCCACTGTATGTATGGAAACTAAATCTTGAAATATTGCAGTTTTACAGTCACAACAGGCTACACTTCACTTCTTGTGTTGTATACACTGGGGGCAAGGTCAGTAGCCACCTCTATTATCAGGAATTACAAGGACGGGTAACACCTCTACAAGTGAAACTCGAAAAATTAGAATATCGTGCAAAGTTCATTCCAGTAATGCAACTTAAAAGGTGAAACTAACATATGAGAGACTCATTACATGCAAAGCGAGAGATATTTCAAGCCTTTATTTGTTATAATTTGGATGATTATGGTTTATAGCTCATGAAAACCCCAAAGTCACAATTTTGAGGTACCCTTTGAGCCTAGAATATCGAAAATTTAATTTGCATTACTGAAATAAATGGATTTCGCACGATATTCTAATTTTTGGAGTTTCACCTGTACTATAGAGCCGTAAGGAGATAACACAGGAGATCCACCATTGTTAATTCACTCTCTCCTCCCTCTCTTTGCACAGAGCACGCCCATTTCACTCCCTAACAAAAAGCCCCTTTTCCACTCAAAAGGAACCATCTTGACTTTACCCCAATCTACCCTATTTTTTTTCCACTAGACCAAAGTTAAAAATTGCACCAGGAAATACTTTTTGGGTACCTGTTATGAAGGGGTTCTAAGCGAGCCAAGTAGGTACCACACAGTCACATGACCACACTGCTGACTAGTGATTGGTCCTACAGACTCTGCCACACTAAAGGGGCACCTTATCCAATGCGGGAAAAAAAAAAAAAAAAAGTGTTGTACAGCTCACACCATGCCGGTCTTCGGTTACCTATGTCCAGGTGCTTTCTGTAAAGCAAACCTCTGGAACTACCATTCACAGATCAGAGCCGCAGTTTAGGCAAAATGGCTGCTCCCATAATCATGAAAGAAAATAAATTTTAAAAATTGGGAAAAGAATAGGTTTCCGAATAGATTGTTAGTCATTAGAAATTGAGTGGCTTCACTGTTGGATAACAGCCAGATTTACATACCTTACAAGTCCAAGAGTAATTTAAAATATGAAGTTTTGTTACCAAAAGCTTTTTTCCATGTGTTTGGACCAATAATTTTACGATGTAATAAATAATTATGCATTAATTGAGGGATGTTTGTAAAAATGGCTCACATGATGCCCCTGATCTTCACTGGTGTATTATACAGCTGTTGCCTGGTTTTGAAAACCTTACAAACCCTCTTCAAATACACCCTGAAGGCAAACTTAACACATTTTTTGGGGCTTTTAAAAAAAATGTTGAAACCCAAGCATATTTTTTGGGGTGTTTTTCTGGTCATACATTTTGACTATTGGAAAACACCTAAAAAAAATGGAGTAAAAAATAAATAAATGCGGTTTGCAGAACATTTTATAATTCTCTATTGGGTTTCATCAAATCTGCCCACTGCATTATTTGCTAATTATTTTCTGCATTTGTCTGCAAAAAAGCTATACAGGTATGTGATCTCAACCTCAGATTTAAAGGGGTTATCTGGTAAATTGTAATGATGATGTATCCTCTGGTCATCAAAATCAGATCGGTGGGGGTCTGACACCCAGTACCCCTTGCTGTTCAGCTGCTAGAAGAGGCCAGCGCTCTGAGGCCATATAAAGTCACCGTACATCGGTCACATGGCCTCATGGAAGTAAACGGTGCTGAGTTGCAATACCAAGCACAGCCACTATAAAATATACGGCGCTGTTCTTGGAGAGATGTCGGGAGACGGCTGCACTTACCAGTGCTCCGGTGAGTGTAGCGGCTCCTGAAACAGCGGATCGGCGGGGGCCCCGGGACCTGGTCCCCTGCCGACGTGAAAATGATGATCTATCCTGTACCTGGATAACCCATTTAAAGAAGGCCTTAGTCACACACAGCAAAATATCATGTCATACAAAATACATATTACCTTGTTCCACTAGGATGCAATCTGGCTTTATCAGTCTATTATTCCTTTGAATTAACATTTTATGGGTGTATGGTACATAAAGCACTATTACATTGTATCTGTCGGCATCTGCTAACATTAGAAAATTAAAAGCCACTTAAGAAGTGTTTTTGGCGACTCCCTTAAAGCCATCAAGTGCAGATATTATAATGGGGCGTACCTGTGACCAGATCATTTCGTATGGGTACATGCAGGTATTAGGTTCCTATGCTAAATACGGTAAAGCCTCACGCTCTCTTCATTTCATCCCAAGAAGATTAATATCCACTGCATGAAATACCCAAGCCAGAGTAAACGCTTTTTATTTTTCGAACCAACCCTATAAAATCAGCCATTTGTAATCCAGCTGCGTGCTTATTAGCTGTGAACCATAGCCGCTCAGCTCATTCTCCTAATCTTCCGTCTTAACTCCATTTATTTGGCTTATTTTTTTTTTCTTGCCTCGCTGCTGCTCCTTTGCAAAATACAACACTGCCCCTTCTAAGATTAATTGATCATCAATTTAATCCTAATTTGGACCAAGTCAGGTGGTAAATGGACCATTTTCGCTTGATTGTTAGTGAAATGTGTGCAAGCACATTGATAAATTTTGATTATTTATCAATTACCGCCAAATGAACTAAATCTATTGAATAAATTCCAACCTGATTGCCATAATAGGGTTGGAAAATATTGCTATTGATAATGATTCTCGCTAATCGTCTTTTTCCGGCTGCCGTCCCCGGGTTGTCGACGAGACAACAAAGAATTCATTTTTCATAACATCAGCAGCGTATGCCTCCGCAATCCTTCATTAATCAGATACATTATGGGGCTGCTCCGCCGTAATGTGTGTTGCTTTGCTCAGAAAGCCTAAAACACTTTGTCATATTTTATGTCAATTATCAGTAATTTTAATATCCTTCCATCAAGGCATCTTGTAATAGTTAACATATGCTACAGTAAGTGTCTTAAGACTCCTTGAGATGAGTTATGCTGCCGACAGGGTTTAGCGAGTCACAATGCCGTCGGCGGCAATGCAAATAACAAAAAAGACAGCCTAATGAGAAAAATGTCCCTTGATCTTAATTTCTGATTGCACAGGCTAAGTCACTTAGAGCCGGGGTGGAGCTGCGTCGCTTCTAAACGAATCTGCCAGTGTGTTTTCCCAAAGTTAATGGAAAAGCCGCTCTCTGGAAAATGGAAAAAAGAATTAGACCCGACACACATTCAGCAACCCTAATACTGTATTTTTGAGGCATGTAGCCAGTGCCAGTTCAAATGACAAAACCAAATTACTGTTGTCATTTTATTAAGGGTATCTGCTGTGCACGGAGCTAACTGAAATGTGCAAAACTGTATAAAAGCCATGCACAGTGTCTTTAACTTCCAGCCGGGAGGAAAGCCTGGGCCAGCGCTTCATTTTCCTTTCGTTTCTGACTGCAGGTCTCGCCCAAGGTCACACTTTAGTAAATGTGCACCCGGCGCCGCTGCGGAATTATAAATGATACGGAATAGAGGCCACTGTTCACTGAATTTCTATTTCAGCAGCAGAATATGCTGCCACTGACTCAAACGGATTTCTTTATTACGGCCAAGAAATTAATCATAATCTGGCTTTTCAGGTCTGAATGGGCAGGTAGTTAAGCTGTAAACGGATTGTGTAAAACCAAGAGATCAATGTGCGGCGCACAAGTTAATGAGGATTCGCTCATTTACATTAGATGGACTGACCTCATCTGGGAAGTTAGGGGGGAGAATTTTTTTTTTTTTTAATTTGCTGAAATATCTTGAGTGTTTGTAAAAAGTAAGTGTAACGCAGGTCTTTAAAGGGGTGATCAATATAAAAAAATAAAAATCTGACATTGTGTTGTAGATGACAATACCTTTCTAACAGGTTCACTTTTTGGGAGTTTCTACTGTATGGGTGCATCAGGGGGGCTTTAAATGGGACATGGCATCTAAAACCAGTTTAGCAAAATCTGCCTTCCAAAAAACATACGGTGTTCCTTTCCTTCTGTGCCCTGCCGTGCGCACTTACATCAGTTTACGACCACATGTGGGGTGTTTCTGTAAACCGCAGAATCATTTAATAATTTAATAAAATGGAAAATCTGCCAAAAAAGTTAAATTTAGAAATTTAATCTCCATTTTCCTTTAATTCTTGTGGAACTCCTAAAGGGTTATCATAATTTGTAAAATCAGTTTTGAGTAACTTGAGTGGTGTAGTTTCTACAATGGGGTCATTTATGGGGGAGGGTTTCCAGTATGTAATCCCCACAAAATGACTTCAGACCTGAACTGGTCCTTAAAAAGTGGGTTTTGGAAATTTTCTTACAAATTTTAAGAATTGCTTCTAAACTTCTAAGCCTTCTAACGTCCTAAAAAATTTAAATGACAATTCCAAAATGATGCCAACATAAAGTAGACATATGGGAAATGTTAAGTAGTAAATATTTTATTAGGTATGACTTTCTGTTTTAGAAGCAGAGAAATAGAAATTTTGAAAATGGGATTTTTTCATAAATAAAAGGTAAAATATATTGACTCAAATTTATGACTATCATGAAGTACAATATGTCACGAGAAAACAATCTCAGAATGGCTTGGATAAATAAAAGTGTTCCAAAGCAATTACCACAAAGTGACATGTCAGATGTGTAAATTTTGACCTGGACACTGGGGCATCAATGACCCTTGGTGACGAAAGGTTAATATTTTTTTTTTATTTCTTTTTTTTTAAGCTGGAGTCAGTATTTTTCTACTGACTCCACCCACAACTAGCTTCAACTCCGACTTCACAGCAAAGAGTGCATTTTTACCGCTGTATGAAGAGTAGGATCAGCTCAGCTGAGGGAACTTACCTCTGGCAGTTACTTTCCCAAATGAACAAGCATTGTCACATGCAGTCCTCAGGAGCTTAATGAGGCTATAAGTGTTATCTTCTAGAACCCAGGTTCTTAACCTATGGCCTCTTTAACAGGACCATATAGCTTTTTCAGTATTTTGCAGTCCACAAAAAACGGATCTGCAAAAAAATACGGATGATGTCCATGTGCATTCTGTTTTTGTGAAACGGAACAGCTGACCACTGATAGAACAGTACTATCCTTGCCCGTTATGCGGACAATAATAGGACATGTTCTATCTTTGAACGTAACAGAAACGGAAGGCATACGGTGTACCTTCCTTTTTTTTTATTTTTTGCGGATCCAACAGAACAGAAAAATAATGTTTGTGTGCAAGAGGCCTATGGCACATGTACCCCGGGGGCTATGTCTTTGCTAGGGGTGAGTCCAATGCCTTCATAATACTTTTGATAGGTTTGTAGCATAGTGTAAATTCATAGCCTTGAAAGTACTTTGATATAATTTTTACTCGAGTATGGTATACCATATTAGAGGGATCCGAAACAAAGCATTAATAAAAACTTGTTTCACACTACTGGCAAGCTGTTCCGGCACAGAATGCCGTGAATTGGCTGGTCAAAAAACGCATTTGTCCGGCGATTCTCTGCATATTTGCTGGATTACAGTAGCATCCATCAATGCCAGATTCGGGAGGATGCTCCAGGCCGGAACAGCCTGCCGGTTTGGCAAACACAAATGTGAAACAAGCCTTAAGCAGGCCCTTTTGAAATCATTCTTCTGCATACCTGGTGCAATCTCCCTTAAAGGGGTATCAGTTACTAAAAGTTCCCTATCCAACTGATTGGTGAGGGTCCCAGCACTGAGACCTCCAGTAATCCCAAGTATGGGGTTCCTGCTGCCACTTCTTAATGGATCAGCAGGTCGAGCCAGCTCCCGGCTGCTCCATTCATTCTCTATAGGCATGTAGATTGCCCCTCTGTACTAGCCTGTTAATAGTTACATAATATAAAACACAAATACAATGAACATGCAAGTCTAACCCCACTTGATGTACAGCACCCTGGAATTAATGATGCTGTCAAACAAATAATGCTAATAACTGTACTTGGCTTTCTCCAGCAGCCCCACAAAGAATCAATGACCACCAGACACTTGATCTGCCGCTCCATTAGGACAGCAGAACAAGACCATTATTCAGGGGTCCCTGCCAGCAGCAGGTGGAGGTCCCAGCAGTCAATCCCCCACTACACAGTTAGTTGCCCCCTATCTAACGGCTAGAGAATAACTTGTAGTAATGGCACAACCATTTAAGATGTTTCGCGCTTTTGTGTATGGTGAAAATTCAGTTAACCCCTGTACGGAATGGCAAACAGAACAGTCCCCCACTATGCTGTAGATTTCAGAAATAGAGAGGTCAGAGGCTGAGCAACATACAGCCGACACCCTGCTGCAATTGCTGAGATTGGAGGCGTTTAACTAGGGGTGGGCCTAATGGGCTTAGATATGGCCTAAAATCTATATTAAATATAATTTTAAGCATGTGTGATATATATCACAATATATTGTTTTTTATATCTGGGGGGGGGGGGGGGGGGTTTAAACTTTGATCCGCCCTCCAGCCTCTGATGTGCCCCCCAGCCTCTCCCTCTGATCAGCCCCCTCTGGTAACTCAACCCCCCCTCCCTCCCCAGTATTAATCATTGGTGGCAGTGGCCACAGGGTCCCCCTCCCCCATCATTGGTGGCAGTGCGCCCCCCCTCCCTCCCCAGTATTGATCATTGGTGGCAGGGGCCCCGTTCCCCCCCACATCATTGGTGGCAGCAGCAGTTCCGATCGGAGTCCCAGCAGTGTAATGCTGGGGCTCCGATCGGTTACCATGGCAGTCAGGACGCTACTGAAGTCCTGGCTGCCATGGTATGTCAGTGAGCAGCATTATACTCATGTGCACCTGAGTACTTCAGTAGCGTCCTGGCCGCCATGATAACCGATCGGAGCCCCAGCATTACACTGCTAAGACTCCGATCGGAACTGCCGCTCCGTGGTCATATCACAGTCTGGCGATATATAGGCGATATGCACAAAATCCATATTGCATATCGCCTATACTGCCACCCCTACGTTTAACCCCTTAGATGCAGCAGTCAGCAACTGTGGCATCTAAGTGGTTTACAGAGGGAGGGAGGCTCCCTCTGTACACCACAACGCAATTGCAACATCTCAATGGCTGCTATGGCACCCTGTGGCCTTACAAAGATCCCCAAGTCTGCTATGTAGGGATGCCTATCGGGCCCAACCAGAGACAGGGTCTTATAGGAGAAGTATAAAACTGACAGGTGCAATACACTGCAATTAACTACTGCAGTGTATTATACAACTGCAGTGTATTATACAACTGATTGGACAATTGTAACATCAAGTCCCCTAGTGCAGTGATAGGCAAACTGCGGCTCTCCAGCTGTTGCAAAACTACAACTCCCACCATGCCCTGCTGTAGGCTGAAAGCTGTAGGCAGTCTTTGCATGCTGGGAGTTGTAGTTCTGCAACAGCTGGAGAGACGCAGTTTGCCTATCACTGCCCTAGTGGAACGTTATAAAATGTTACATTTCAAGTAAAATTGCTTTTTATCTACTAATTTATTATATATATTGTTGCCAAGTGTATGGAAAAGTCTTGTAAGGAGTGTATATATCACCCGAGTTCCTCAACTGGGTGAGGTAAGTAAAATGCAGAAAAAGCTAAAGTGGTTTCAGCAAGGTGTAGCTTGCGGAGACAGTTTAAAAGTTCAAGGGCTGGATTTTACTTGGACTGGGAAGGCAGGTTTAGTAGTGGGACTTTCCCAGTCCACAGCCGATTTTCCCCTAGCCTGAAGGATCCCCAAGGTGTAGCCATCTAAGATCGTTAGGGGGAAATATAAATACATCCCAGGCTGTCTAAGAGAGTTATGCCTGGAAAAAGTCTAGGAAGCTGGCTGCCTTGCTGGCTAGAGAGGCCGGAGTCTCTGTGTATGACCTGCACTCAATAAGCGAGCTAGAAACTAATCTGTACTAGTTAGAGCCCAGACGGGCAGGAGTTTATTTTATTTGGCTTTTATTTTGTGGTGCTGGAACTTCACTGTACCTAGTGAACTATAACTGGGTTTGCCTGTAAATTGTTGCCGGAGTGTCATTAAAAAAAGCATCAATTTGGACTTTAATCCTGTTGTCTGCAAACAAATCTGTCACCGTCGCCCTGCTAGAGAGAGCAAATTATATATATATATATATATATATATAAAAAAAACGGTCACCTCCAAAAAACACCTGAAGCTGCCAGCAGTACCTGAGAGTAGACAGCAGTGTGTTTCTGAAGATTGTTTTGCTCCTGAAGGCAGATACGGCAAAAGCTTTAAAAATGTTCCTTTATCCCCTGCCGGCGCGCTTCTCTAGACATGCTTGAAGTCAAGGGGGCAGCGTCCTTCTTGCTTCAAGTCAAGGTAACCGCGCCCCCTTCCCTGCCCCTTCGCTGTGACTGACAGCACTTATGCAGAGAGTTTGGTAAAGCCAGCCAAACTACAGGCTGTCAGTCACAGCGAAGGGGGCGGAAAATAGCCGAGCATTGGCTCCGCTTTTTCGGTAAGCCCGACAGAAGTGAATGGAGTGGTGGCTGCACATGCTCGGTGCGCCCTCTGTCACTTTGCGGGTTCTGTTCTGAGGATAGGTGCAGGTCCTGCACCTATCAATCATTGGGGGCATATCCTAGCTATATGTCCCCAATGTCCAAGATGGGAATACCTGTTTAAGGGGCTACATTTCTTAGCATTTTATATACATTTAGTGGATCATTAGGATTTGAGTATTTAGATATACACACCGTATTTTTCGCTTTATAAAACGCACTTTTTTCCCCCCCTAGAAGCGCTCACTAGTATGCTTTAGGTGCCGGGAGTAGAGTGAAGCGCTGTAAGCGCTTGTAATACTCACCCTCCCGGTCTTCATTCCTGGGGCCGGTGCTGCACTGTACTGACCCTGTACAGCGTCAGGACGTGGTGCAAGCACTATTACCTGATGCTGCACTCAGTCAGAAGACATGGGAGTGCGACTGCTGCAGGAGAGTGAGAGGAGCCGTGGCACAGGAGATGTAAGAAAATTTTAATTTTATTTTATTCTGATGTGAGGTCTGATGGGGGTTCTAGCAAGGAACTCTAATTGGGGCAGTCTGACAATTAGGGGGTGATTTGAGGTCTGGTCTGAAATAAAGGGCTTATCGGAGGTCTGATGCGATGTCCTGATATCTATGGGGGTCTGATGCGATGTCCTGATATGAGGTCTTATTTTCCTCCTCTAAAACCTGGGGTGTGTCTTATCATTGGGTGTGTCTTATAAAGCGAAAAATATGGTATATTATTTATATATATATAATACACACATACACACGCACACTAGCATTATTGACAGGATACTGCTCTTGATGCTGTTATGTCCAATATCTAAAACCATAAGGTGACAAAGTCTTGGGTTTGTGAACAAGGATGCATCCATCTCGTCTTAACCTCCTTCTCAAAGGCCAATTTCTGGTCATTTCTTCCTGTTTAGTTAAGCCCAGATCTTCATGTCACCCACAGTCCAAGATAGAGGGGGACTATCGCACTTATTTATTTTAGATGTCTGATGGTGTTTTACCTACACATTGTTAGGCTGTGGCTCTCATGGGCACTGGAGCCCAACAGGCTATTGTAAGACTTGTGGCAGTGATCCAATTCCCATTTCTAGCATGAAACCCTCTAGACCAAGGATACTCAACCTACTGCCCTCCAGCAAAACTACAACTCCCAGCATGACAGGATAGTCTACATCTATCAGCCTACAGCAGGGCATGGTGGGAGTCGTAGTTTTACAACAGCTGGAGTGCCGCAGGTTAAGCATCTCTGCTCTAGACCAAAGAGGGGCAGAATACTGTCCTGCATCCAGAGTGAATTTTCATAGGGAACGGCTTAGGCTACTTTCACACTAGTGTTCTGCTGTCCGCTCGTGAGCTCCGTTTGAAGGAGCTCACGAGCGGACCCGAACGCTTCCGTCCAGCCCTGATGCAGTCTGAATGGATGCGGATCCGCTCAGACTGCATCAGTCTGGCGGTGTTCAGCCTCCGCTCCGCTCGCCTCCGCACGGCCAGGCGGACACCTGAACGCTGCTTGCAGCGTTCAGCTGTCCGCCTGGCCGTGCGGAGGCTTTCGAATCCGTCCAGACTTACAATGTAAGTCAATGGGAACGGATCCGCTTGAAGATGACACCATATGGCTCAATCTTCAAGCGGATCCGTCCCCCATTGACTTTACATTGAAAATCTGAACGGATCCGCTCAGGCTACTTTCGCACTTAGAAATTTTTCTAAGTTATTAATGCAGACGGATCCGTACTGAACGGAGCCTCCGTCTGCATTAATATGATCAGATCCGTTCAGAACGGATCCGATCAAGCGCAAGTGTGAAAGTAGCCTTACATGCACACATCAATAGAAAACAAGTCCAAAAAGTTAGAAACTAGAAGCTGCTTTCACTCCCCACCCAGGGCATACTACTAGATGACATATTTTTTTTTTTTTAAAGATTATCATATTCTTAATTTTCCGATATTAGGGAGAATATAAGAGTCATAGAACCAGTTTATTTTTTATTTTTTTTAACGCGCTTTCTCAAAATGCTCGCTGCTCTCATATCCATTCATTAAATCGTCCGCAAGCATTTGGAGAACTATGCCAGGCATGACATTTGCTTTATGGACACATGCTGGCTTCTTCAACAATTACACACCTTAACTTATACAACAATCACACCATACCATCTATAGTAATAAATCGTCATGGTTTCCGTGCCCACTGCTAACAAACAAAGCCACCAATTACCTTAGAAGGTTTCCTGTTTTTACTTCATTACTCTTATTCAAATTGGGCATTTAAAGTAAATTTACATTTTATAGAAGCATAAAGCATTGTCTGCCGCAAGGACAATACGAGTGACATTCACAAACTACAGCAAAAATCAGACAGGAGATGTACAGTAACCTCCCAACCTCTGAACTGTAGGCCAACAAGCAGTGGCACTAAAAATGGCGGCAAAATGTATACTGGCCATATGTGTCTTTGCCTTCTTATTGAGTACAGATCCCAGTATAATAAACCACAGAAGATTGACAGCAGAAAGAGACCACAAGGTCCACCCAGTCTGCCCTTATTTCTTATTTGCCTTCAGACGTGTTTTAATTCACTTACTGTAGATTTCCCAACCACATCTGCTGGTATGTTGTTCCAAGCTTCAACCACTCTTTCAGTGTAAAAACATTTCCCGACATTGGTTCTGATCCCACCCAACTAATTGTAGATTGTGCCCCACTCCCCTGAACCTTATGTATGCATTTAAAGGGCTTCTGTCACCCCACTAAAGTCATATATTTTTTTTGGGCTAGTTACATTCCTTATAGTGCGATATATGAGAATATAATGTTGTTACTTACTTTTATTCGGCCGTTTCTTAAGAAAACGAAGTTTTATAATATGCAAATCAGGTCTCTACCAGCAAGTAGGGCGTCTACTTGCTGGTAGCCGCCGCAAAAAACCGCCCCTTGTCGTGTTGATTGACAGGGCCAGCCGCGAAATCCTCCTCCGGCCCGCCCTGTCAGCATTTCAAAAATCGCGCGCCTCTGTTCATTCGGTGCAGGCGCTCTGAGATGAGGAGGCTTGTCTCCTCAGAACTCCCTCAGTGCGCCTGCGCCCATGACATCACCGAAAGAGAAGACGTCATCGGCGCAGGCGCACTAAGGGAGTTCTGAGGAGACGAGCCTCCTCATCTCAGAGCGCCTGCGCCGAATGAACAGAGGCGCGCGATTTTTAAAATGCTGACAGGGCCGGCCGGAGGAGGAGATCGCGGCTGGCCCTGTCAATCAACACAACGAGGGGGCGTTTTTTTGCAGCGGCTACCAGCAAGTAGACGCCCTACTTGCTGGTAGAGACCTGATTTGCATATTATAAAACTTCGTTTTCTTAAGAAACGGCCGAATAAAAGTAAGTAACAACATTATATTCTCATATATCGCACTATAAGGAATGTAACTAGCCCAAAAAAAAAAATATGACTTTAGTGGGGTGACAGAAGCCCTTTAACATATTTAAAGGTTTCGATCATGTTGCTATTTTTCCCTTCTTACCTGAAGCCTATACAGATTAGGGCTCCATTCACACGTCCGCAATTGTGCGGAACGGCTGCGGACCCATTCATTCTCTATGGGATGCGCATTTCAGGCGCACGCCACCGATCTTCCAGTCCGCGGCTCCGGAAAAAAAATAGAACATGTCCTATTCTTGTCTGCAATTGCGGACAAGAATAGGCATTTCTATGGGGGTGCCGGCCGGGTGTATTGCGCATCCGCAATACACTACAGATGTGTGAATGGGCCCTTAGTTCTTTGTATGTTTCTAACTAGACAAAATGTAAGGACTTTACAATTCACTTACTTTATCTCCAGTGGCTGGTTTCTCAGATTTCACTGAGGGTCACATGACCTGTGATGTCAGCTTCTCTCCCTGCTCTGAGGAGGTTTCAGGCACAAGCCTGAGAGAGGAGATCTGTGTCTGTACACGAGATGTCACTGTGCTGGCCATGCCCCCTGCACTGTCGGGCTGCTGCTTATTGCTCTCTCGCTGGATTCTTGAGGAAAAACATTAACCCCTTTAGCTGCAGACTCGGGGCTGAAGTCTTTACTTTGTAGCTGCAGGCAGTGAGGAGACAAATGCTGGACAGAGCTGACAGGCTAGAGGAGTTCTGCAGAGCCATAAATCACTGCAAAAGGTGCGCCACAATGATATGCAACTAACAATATCCCCCAGGCTGATGTTAAAAACTGAGACTTTAGCCAATGTATTCCTGTCATGAACACAACGGAGCCTTTTTGCATCACCGTCAAGGTATCTCAGTGTGGCATGGGTCCTACCACTAGACTACCTACGGTGTGTGAACACGGTCTGAATGATGCTAAGATCTAACTCACAGCGGGGCGTAGCTATAGGGGGTGCAGAGGTAGCAGTCGCTACCGGGCCCAGGAGCCTGAGGGGGCCCATAGACCCTTGTGCCACATAAGAAGACACCAGTATTATAGAAAATGCTTGCTGGTCAAGTTACACCTCTGGTTGGAGGGAAGGGGTTAGGTCAAGAATTTGGCATGAGGGGGGTTGGGGGGTGCAGTTTCAATTTTTGCCTCCCTGGTCACAAAGCACTGAGGGAAGGGGGGCCCCAAGCTGAAATCTTGCACCAGGGCCCATGAGCCTTTAGCTACGTCCCTGCTCACAGCCAAGCTCCCACATACCTCCATAGTGAGATCACTCAGGCAGTGGGAGCAGGGATACCACCTATAACAGGCCATGTGACACAGGCTACCAGCATTGCACAATGGCACATTCCATACATATAAAAGAAAAATCACTAAAATAAAGTGGCCTGAATGGGAGGAAATGCTCAAAAACCCCAAACACATGGTAACATTCTGTTGCACCGTGTTCACACACCGTAGGTAGTCTAGTGGTAGGACCCATGCCACACTGAGATACCTTGACGCCGGTGATGCAAAAAGGCTCTGTTGTGTTCATGACAGGAATAAATTGGCTAAAGTCTCAGTTTTTAACATCAGCCTGGGGGATATTGTCAGTTGCATATCATTGTGGTGCACCTTTTGCAGTGATTTATGGCTCTGCAGAACTCCTCTAGCCTGTCAGCTCTGTCCAGCATTTGTCTCCTCACTGCCTGCAGCTACAAAGTAAAGACTTCAGCCCCGAGTCTGCAGTTAAAGGGGTTAATGTTTTTCCTCAAGAATCCAACGAGAGAGCGATAAGCAGCAGCCCGGCACTGCAGTGTATAGATTACATAGTCGGAGGAACATGTGAAAAAAACCCTTTATTTCATATTTCTTTCCAGTGCGAGGATGAAAAAGTTTGACCCTTCAATAAGTTATTGCAGTTGCAGCAATTGAGGCAGGGATAGCAACCCTTTCTGGAGATGCGTGACTCGTCAGGCCTCTGCAGAAAGGAGTGTACTAACTCGTCCCCCAAATTTTTGGACCTCCTATAGGACATGAGCGGTGGTGTCTGAAACGCCACAATGTCCGGAAAAGAGCGTGTTAGAATCAGCCAATTGCGTCTAAGCGTACCTGCTATTTGCTTACTCAAAACTGAGTGGGTAGACACAAAGGGTAACCTCCTATTCTCAGACTTTGTGCTGGTCGTGGTCAGCAGATGTGCCCGTGTCTGTTGTCTGAATTTGTCAAGATGTCTCTTAACCAACTTTCTTGGGTATTGCCTGGCTACAAATTTAGAACTCATTGCCTGCAATCTGTTGTCTACAATATCTTCATCCGAGATGATGCGTCTCACCCCAAGAAGTTGGCTATATGGGAGAGAACTCAACATATTCTTAGGGTGCGCACTGTCAAAATGCAACATATTGTTTCGGTCTGTTGGTTTTACAAAAAGGTCTGTTTGTAGACCCATCTCCGTCACATATATTGATGTATCTAAAAATTGTAAAGAGTGTGTCGAGTCCACTCTAGTGAACTTCAATTGCGTATGGATGCTATTGAGATAGTCATGAAAATCCTGTAAGGCCGCGTCCGTCCCTGTCCATATGAGGAAGATGTCGTCTATATACCTCATCCACCCGCCCACAAATTGGAAAAGGGTGGATGGGTATATAGACGACGACTCCACATATGCCATGTAAATGTTGGTGTATGTCGGGGCCATATTTGACCCCATGGCGGTCCCACGATTTTGGCTGTAGAAAATGAAAACTGAAATAGTTACATGTCAATAAAATTTCCAACAATGAACTAACAAACTCACATAGTACAGCAGGGTAATCAGTGTGTCGCAAGGCCCACTGAACGGCCTCTAAGCCCCTTTCATGTTCGATGCGAGTGTATAGACTGGTGACATCAAAGGAAACCAGTCTATCACTCGCACCAAATGTTAATTGTTGGAGTTTATTGAGAAAATCTGTTGTGTCCCTTACATATGATTTGGCCCCTGTAGCTGAAGTCCTCAACAATTTGTCGATGAACACAGCTGCAGGGGCAAAGACAGAATCTATTCCCGCCACTATGGGACGTCCGGGTGGATTGTACAAATCTTTATGAATCTTTGGCAAGATATATAGAGTGGGTGTAACCGGGTGTTTCTGTATCAAGTAACTGTGGAGTTTTGCATCAATGATATTATTGGCATAGGCATTGTCTACCAAGATTTAGATTTTTTTCATCACACCAAATTTTGGATCCCCATCAACTTGTCTATAGACTTCTGTGTCTTGTAGCTGTTTTTCTATTTCAGCGACATACTTGGTAGTATTCATCACTACTATTGCCCCTCCCTTGTCGGCTGCTTTGATCGTAAGTTCTTTGCGCCGGCTAAGGGAGGTCAATGCAGATCTTTCCTCCTTGGTCAGGTTGGAGCTCCCCCCATATTTAGTTTGTTGTCTCATTTTGGTGATATCCGACCGGACCAAGGACACAAAGGTGTCTATTGCTTTATGGTACACAGGGGGTTGAAAATCACTCTTAACATGCAACCCCAGGTCAGTCAAAGTCAGGGTGCTATGCTCAATGTCTTCAGAAACCTCTGGAGGAAATCCATCCCTAGGTTTTTGACCATCAAAGAAGACTCAACTTGATAAGTCTGAAAAAATGTAGCATATCTATCTCATTTTGAAACCAATCAACCGTAGATGTTGGGCAGAAAGAAAGTCCCTTATTCAGTACCCTTAGTTCTACATCAGTAAGAACATAGGAGGAGATATTTACCACCAGTGTAGTCCCGTTCATAGTGTTTTCTTCTGTGCACCTTTCTTCCCCTGTTGTAATACAGGAGTTTTGGTTCCCACGGGTGGTTTGGCTGACCGCGTCAAACGGGCATTCCTGGATTCCTTTTCTGTAGTTGTGGCGTTTACGTCCTCCCCTCCTTCTCCTGTGTCTCTTGGTAGTCCCAGTCCTAAAAAAAATCAATCCCGTTACCACGTTCAGTGGAAGAGTCTGTGTCCGTTAAGTCCGTACACCGTCCTCTCGGCCTCTGTACCCTACGGGTCTTCTGTGACCTAGATTTTTTGCCTTCAAACTGTGCCCTTTTATAGATGTTACCCTTGGCATAATCCTCCTGATCTCTGGACCATTTTTGTCTCTTAGTTTCTTCAATATTTGAACGGTACTTATGCAAGTCCCTTTTATTTGTTCAAGAAATTTTTCATAGTCCTGAACACTAGTTGTTAATTTTAACTGCTCCTCATATTCCTCGACCTTTGTGTTAATCCTTACTATGTCCTTCTGTAGAAATTCCATATTTAATAGCATAATGTCCATAGAAAAACGATTTGCCATTTCCATGAACTTGTTGAAAAAAATCTTGATTGTCAGGGAATAGAATTGGCCTGAGGTGGGTCCTCAGACCACGAGGTATGCGACTCACCCTTTAATATTCTCTCAGGGTTGAGAGGTGCACTTCCGTATTAATAAGCTGTTTCCTTTCATTCACCAACCTCTGCTTGATCGAATCTGCAGTCGGTTTGTTCAGGAAGGCTCCCTCCCCATCATCGCCACTTAGGATGTGAATGATTTGTTCACTTGAATAAACAGAGCCGTTTGGTGTATCCATTTTGCTGATGCCGCTCAAATCCATGAATGAATGTAAAAAAATCTTTTCAGTCCATGAACAGTGTGCAAGTCCTCAGGCCCACGAAGAACAGAAAAATGTATGGTAGGACAGCACCACTTACTTGAAACCATTTAAAGGCTTGCGGCGGTGCTCGTGGCGTCAGGTCCCGGCCTCAGGGACCCCCCAAAAAGCCATGAAAAAATGAAAAAGGTCACGGCACTCTCAAAGCTTCCAGGTTCAGTGTTCTTTATTACACCAAGATGTACAGCAGCGGCGTTTCGACAACTAAGTCTTTATCAAGCTACATAAAAGTTTACAAGTGACTCACACATCATTTTATAGGGGTGTGTATCTATACAAATTAATCAGGGGGTTGTGCTCCAAACAAAAAAAGGATCACAGGGATCTCATTGCTAAAAGGTATCAATCAGGAGAAGGGTACAAAAGAATTTCCAAGGCATTAGATATACCATGGGACACAGTGAAAACAGTCATCATCAAGTGGAGAAAATATGGCACAACCGTGACATTACCAAGAACTGGACGTCCCTCCAAAATTGATGAAAAGAGGAGAATAAAACTGGTCTGGGAGGCTACCAAGAGGCCTACAGCAACAATAAAGGAGCTGCAGGAATATCTGGCAAGTACTGGCTGTGTGGTACATGTGGCAACAATCTCCTGTATTCTTCATATGTCTGGGCTATGGGGTAGAGTGGCAAGACTAAAGCCTTTTCTTACAAAGAAAAACATCCAAGCCAGGCTACATTTTGCAAAAACACATCTGAAGTCTCCCAAAAGCATGTGGGAAAAGGTGTTATGGTCTGATAAAACCAAGGTTGAACTTTTTGGCCATAATTCCAAAAGATATGTTTGGCCCAAAAACAACACTGCACATCACCAAAAGAACACCATACCCACAGTGAAGCATGGTGGTGGCAGCATCATGCCAAGGGGCTGTTTTTCTTCAGCTGGAACTGGGGCCTTAGTTAAGCTAAAGGGAATTATGAACAGTTCCAAATACCAGTCTATATTGGCACAAAACCTTCAGGCTTCTGCTAGAAAGCTTAACATGAAGAGGAACTTCATCTTTCAGCATGACAACGACCCAAAGCATACATCCAAATCAACAGAGGAATGGCTTCACCAGAAGAAGATTAAAGTTGTGGAATGGCACAGCCAGAGCCCAGACCTGAATCCGATTGAAAATCTGTGGGGTGATCTGAAGAGAGCTGTGCACAGGAGATGCCCTCGCAATCTGACAGATTTGGAGTGTTTTTGCAAAGAAGAGTGGGCAAATCTTGCCAAGTCAAATGTGCCATGCTGATAGACTCATACCCACAAAGACTGAGTGCTGTATTGAAATCAAAAGGTGCTTCAACAAAGTATTAGTTTAAGGGTGTGCACACTTAGGCCTCATGCACACGACCGTTGTTGTGTTCCGTTCCGCAAAATGGGGTTCTGTTGTTCCGTGATCCGTTTTTGTTTCCGTGTGTCTTCCTTTATTTTTGGAGGACCACCAGACAAAGGAAAGTTAAAAAAAATCTAAGACAGGTTTGCCATGCAAATGATAGGAAAAAAACGGACGTGGACGACAATCTTGTGTGCCTCCGTGTTTTTTAGCGGTCCCTTTGACTTGAATGGGGTGTGTAGACTTTTTATATCCACTGCACAACATGCTGCGAAGTCTCCCAGCAGGCAGACATGTTACTCAGGGCAGGACTTGTATTCACTCCCTTTGCAGAGCAGGGGGAGGGACAAAGATTGTTGTTATTACAGGTAAACAAAAGGACCAGATAAGAACCAGGAAAATGAGATTAGAGATTATTTTTACCTAAAACTTGCTTAGGTTACTTTCACACTTGCGTTCGGAGCGGATCTGTCTGGTATCTGCACAGATGGATCCGCTCATATAATGCAGGCGGTGGCTCCGTTCAGAACGGATCCGTCTGCATTATATTTCAGAAAAAAGTCCAATTGGTAGTCAGACGGATCCGTCCAGACTTTACATTGAAAGTCAATAGGGGACGGATCCGTTTGAAATTGCACCATATTGTGCCAACGTCAAACGGATCCGTCCCCATGGACTTACATTGTAAGTCTGGACGGATCCGTTTGGCTCTGCACAGCCAGACGGACACGAAAACGCTCCAAGCAGCGTTCGGGTGTCTGCCTGCTGAGCGGAGCGGAGGCCAAACGTAGCCATACTGATGCATTCTGAGCGGATCCGCATCCACTCAGAATGCATTGGGGCTGTACGGATCCGTTCAGGGCCGCTTGTGAGAGCCTTCAAACGGAACTCACAAGTGGAACCCCGATCGCAAGTGTGCAAGTAGCCTTAGTTATATATTGCTGCCTATCAGATTTACAGTGCTATATATTTTTTTTCATAACTCGGAAAACCCCTTTAAATACCGATGACCGATCCTAGGGATAGGTCATCAGTATCTCATCGCTGGGGATCCGACACCCAGGACCCCTGCCTATCAGCTGATTCAGAAGGCACCGGTGCTCCTATGAGCGCATCGCCCTTCTCTCCGCTCCCCTACCACAGTGCCGTACATAGCTTAGCGGTTGTGCTTGGTATCGCAGCTGAGCCCCATTTACTTCTATGGGGCTAAGCTGCACCTAAGCCACGTGATCGAAGAATGTGACATCACTGGGTTTGGGAAAGCCAAGAGAAGGCCGTGGCGATACTGCGATCCGATACTGACGACCTATCCAGAGGTATTTAAAGGGGTTGTGTCAATTCAGTAAGTGGCATTTATTATGTAGAGAAAGTTAATACAAGCCACTTACTAATGTATTGTGATTATCCATATTGCTTCCTTTGCTGGCTGGATTCCTTTTTCCATCACATACATTGCTCGTTTCCATGGTTACAGACCACCCTGCAATCAATCACCAACCTATGTGTGCTCCCAGCCATCAGAAAGGCTGACGCTTTCTCCTATATTGTGGAAGCACGACCACCACTGATGGACTGCAGGGTGGTCTGTAACCCTAGAAACGAACAGTGTATAAGGTGATGGAAAAATGAATCCAGCCAGCAAAGGAGGCAATATGGAGAATCACAATACATTAAGTAAGCCCTTGTATTAACTTTCTCTGCATGATAAATGCCACTTACTGAATTAAGACAACTCCTTTAAGTCTCGAAAAACCCCTTTAAAGGGAACCTGTCGCCGGGATTTTGTGTATAGAGCTGAGGAAATGAGTTGCTAGATGGCCGCTAGCACATCTGCAATACCCAGTCCCCATAGCTCTGTGTGCTTTTATTGTGTAAAAAAAACGATTTGATACATATGCAAATTAACCTGAGATGAGTCCTGTCCCTGAGATGAGTCACATACAGGACTCATCTCAGGTTAATTTGCATATGTATCAAATCAGTTTTTTTTACACAATAAAAGCATACAGAGCTATGGGGACTGGGTATTGCGGATGTGCTAGTGGCCATCTAGCAACCCATGTCCTCAGATCTATACACAAAATCCCGGTGACAGGTTCCCTTTAAGCCTCTCCTGATACGTTTTATGCTTCAGACCCTCCACCATTTTTGTACCCCGCCTGCACTCATTCCATTGTATCTTTAGGTTTTTGTAGGTGGGGTATCCAGAACTGGACACAGTACTCCAGATGAGGCCTCACAATCTCTCCCCGCTGCCTGCTCACACTGTGCACTCATTTTGAAGCCGTCTGATATCAGGACCCCTAGATCCTTCTCTTCTGATGTTTTTGCCAACACAAAACTGCCAAAATGATACTCAGACTGAGGATTCCTTCTCCCCAAGAGCATTATTTTGCACTTGGACACATCTAACTGCAGTTTGCATGGTTCGGACCACTTATCCAGAGAAGATAAATCTTTTTCTATGTTATTAATGCCTCCAGGAATATTCACCCTGTTACACATCTGCATCATGTATGCCACACTATACAGATTATTTTTTAAAGGGGTTGTCCAGGATTTTGATGGTCTATCCTCAAGAAAAGTCATTAAAGGGGTTGTCCAAGTTATATTTATTGATGACCCATCCTCAGGATAGGTCATCAATATCAGATCGGCGGGGTCCGACACCCGGCACCCCCTCCGATCAGCTGTTTGAAGAGAAGGCGTGCGCGGTGTCAGCGCTGCCTCCTCTTCACTGTTTACCTTCTAGCCGTTACATCTGCAGTGGTGAGCAGGTGTAATTACACCCAAGCCTTCCTATTGAAATGAATGGGACGGCTTGGGTGTAATTACACCTGCTCACCACTGCAGATGCAACGGCTAGAAGGTAAACAGTGAAGAGGAGGCAGCGCTGGTACGGCGCGCTCCTTCTCTTCAAACAGCTGATCGGAGGGGGTGCCAGGTGTCGGACCCCCACCGATCTGATATTGATGACCTATCCTGGGGATAGGTCATCAATAAATATAACTTTGACAACCCCTTTAATACCAGATTGATGGGGGTCCAACTCTGAACTGTTTGAAGAGACTACAGTGCTCCGGTGAGCGATGCGTCCTCCTCAAAGCTTGCCAAGCACATCGCCATTCATAGTATAGATGCTATACTTGGTATTGCAGCTCAGGCCTATTCCCTTCAATGGGACCAAGCTGTGCCTAGGCCATGTGACTAGTAAACAGGGCGCGGGCTCTTCAAAAAGTTGATCAGTGGAGGTGGCAAGAGTCATCTCCTTTGAATCAGATTTGGGGATAAATCCGCGGCACACCAATTTTTTTCTTTTTCAGAAGATGCTTTTAATACATAACGTTTTATTTTACATCATTTTGTTCAATCCAGAGAAAGTGTCACTGTAACCTTTGTGACAGTGAGAGGTTTTGTCTGGGAAAACAGGTATTTTCTTCCCAGCATGTGCTGCTGGGCTGATTTACAGCCAGGTGAGGTCAAATACCAGACTGGATTTTAAGTGCCGGTCCGGGTTTTGGCAGCACCTGGCTGTCCTTAAATAGGCAGCTGGGCTCAGAAGCCATGTCTCTGCGTTGGGATCTGGGAGCCTTGTGTCTGGATGAAGGCTTGCTACCTGTTTGGCGTGAAAACAGGTTGGTGCTGCTATGGTCAAGGACTCTGAGGCAGAATTGCGGCATGGTGTAAATTACCACCAATACCGCAAGGTGACTTTTTTTTTTAAAATATGACTGCTTGTTTTGTCACTTGCCTAAAGTGTGAATAAAACACTGAACTGATCCAAAGAACATGTTTTTGCCTCTATACTGCGTCCGCTAATCCGTTCTACCACAGCGAGTCCCCACAATGGCCATAAAAGAAACCCCAACGTTTCGGTCGAGTAATGACCTTTATCAAGGGATCTGTGGCCTCAATTGGACATGTGTGCACACATGTCCAACTGGGGCCACAGATCCCTTGATAAAGATCATTACCCGACTGAAACGTTGGGGTTTCTTTTATGTCCGGTTACATTGACACTTTCGCTGGATGGAACAAAATGATGCAAAATAAAAAGTTATATATTAAAAGCATCTTCTGAAAAAGAAAAAAAATTGGTGTGCCGTGGATTTCTCCTTTGAAATAGATTGACGTACGTCCTCTACAAGCACGCACCGCCATGTATGTGCAGATCTCATCCTTTTCCAGTATCCCCGAATCTGATGACCTATCAATCAATTGTAGAAAATGCTTGCAAACTAGATACTACAGAAAACTGTAATTATTGTTTATTCCATGTGATTTTCAAAGTCTCATTCAATCCCATGTAACATCCAGTAAAAAACTGTAGAGTACCCAGTCTACAGAAAAAGATTAAGGGCTCATGCACACGACCGTATGTATTTTGCGTTCTGCAAAAAATACGGATGTTGTCCGTGTGGATTCTGTATTTTGCGGAACGGAACAGCTGGCCTCAAAGAAAACAGCCCTATACTTGTCCGTAGTGTGGACAATAATAGGACATGTTCTATTTTTTTTGCGGAATGGACATGCGGACACAGAATGCACATGGAGTAACTTCCGTTCTTTTTTTGTGGATCCGTTTTCCAGATCCCCCTAGACCCTTCTCATCTGAAGTTTTTGCCAACACAAAACTGAAATTAATGGTTCCGCATATGGTCGGCAAAAAAGCAGAACGGACATGGAAAGAAAATACGTTCGCGTGCATGAGCCCTAAGGCACTGATTATTATTATTTTTTATTTATTAGGGCACTGATTTATCTTGTCTTTATTTACTAAATAGGTCTTTTACGCCTTTTTCGACTCTGACTAAATATTTTTGACGTGTTGCATTTTTATACCACTCACTCCTGTTTTGAAATATGGGTGGAAAGGTGGGTGTGGTGAGCTATGTTAAAAAAAGTCGCAGTCTCGCTCCAGTAGAAGGGTGGGGTATGAAAACTGGAGGAGCTTCTCTAGACAGAAGTGTAATTAGATTTAAGGATAAGACAAATTTATCAAACAACATGAGACATTAGATAAATATGGCATACAGTACTCCAACTTAGGCCTCATGCACACTGCCGTGTTTCACGGCCGTATGCGGGCCGTGGAACCGCGGCCTGGATCCCTCCTGAGAGCAGGAGCGCACGGCGTCACTGGTTGCTATGACGCCGTGCGCTCCCTGCTGCCGGCACAGTACAGTGATACACTGGTATGATCTATACCAGTGTATTACTGTACTGTGCCGGCAGCAGGGAGCGCACGGCGTCATAGCAACCAGTGACGCCGTGCGCTCCTGCTCTCAGGAGGGATCCAGGCCGCGGTTCCACGGCCCGCATACGGCCGTGAAACACGGCAGTGTGCATGAGGCCTTAGACTCACGTAAATCGGACTTCAGATATTCCCCTATGTGTTCGTCAGCCTTAGGGTACTTTCACACTTGCGTTTTTCTTTTCCGGCATAGAGTTCCGTCACAGGGGCTCTATACCGGAAAATAACTGATCAGGCATATCCCCATGCATTCGCGAAAAAAACTGAAGACTTGCCTGAATGCCTGATCAGTCAGAAAAATGCATTGCAATACCGGATCCGTTTTTCCGGTGTCATCAGGCAAAACAGATCCGTTTTTTTTTTCATTTTTAAAGGTCTGCGCATGCACAGACCGGAAGGACGGATCCGGCATTCCGGTATTTTGAATGCCTGATCCGGCATTTTTTTCCATAGGAATGTATTAGTGCCGGATCCGGCATTCAAAATACCGGAAGGACGGATCCGTCCTTCCGGTCTGCGCATGCGCAGGCCTTTAAAAATGACACCGGAAAAACGGATCCGTTTTTGCAATGCATTTTTCTGACTGATCAGGATCCTGATCAGTCTGAAAAATGCCTGATCAGTCAGAAAAAATGACATCCGTTTGCATACAGTTTGCCTGATCAGGCAGCCAGTTCAGGCAACGGAACTGCCTGCCGGAATCAAACAAAGCAAGTGTGAAAGTACCCTTATTGTAAAAGGCCTAATACTTACGGAATATGCTTGAGATGACATATTTTCACTATGGTTGAGCGAATCAGATTCAGATTGCTGTATCCAAATCCAATTCTTTAATTCACATGAATTACAGGTAAAACTCGAAAAAAAGAATATCGTGCAAAAGTTCATTTATTTCAGTAATGCAACTTAAAACTTAGAATATTGTGAAAAGGTTCAATATTCTAGGCTCAAAGTGTCACACTCTAGTAGGGCTGTAGCTAACGATTATTTGAATAATCGATTAGTTGTCGATAATTTAATCGATTAATCGGGAAAAACCACCAAAATGACAAAAAAAGGGGTTTATATGATTTAACTTGAAAAATTATGTTCAAAGGCCATATTAAAACAAATTTAAGAGTTACATAATTATAAAAAAAATTGCATTACAATGTAAAAAAGACAACATGTCCACATGGTCAGGGCTGAGGCTAGCTCTCTTCTTACACGCTATATTGCCTGTAGCAGAGAAGAGGCGTTCCGATGGTGTGAATGTACTTGGGATAGACAAGTATGATCTTGCAAGTTTAACTTTTATGGGGAATCTGTGGATGGCACTGCTATGGGGAGGGGGAATCTGTGGATGGCACTGCTATGGGGAGGGGGAATCTGTGGATGGCACTGCTATGGGGAGGGGGAATCTGTGGATGGCACTGCTATGGGGAGGGGGAATCTGTGGATGGCACTGCTATGGGGAGGGGGAATCTGTGGATGGGAGGGGGAATCTGTGGATGGCACTGCTATGGGGAGGGGGAATCTGTGGATGACACTGCTATGGGGAGGGGGAATCTGTGGATGACACTGCTATGGGGAGGGGGAATCTGTGGATGACACTGCTATGGTGGTGGGGGGGGGGGGGATCTGTGGCTGACACTACATAGCATCTTATGCTATATGTGTCATCCACAGATCTCCCCCATAACAGTGTCTCCCGAGTCCCAATACACCGGCCCCGCCGCTCACAGCAATATCTAAAAGATATTCCTTAACCGTTACCCTGCAGTAACTTTTACTTAAACTTTAAATCAGCGTTATGAATTGATCTTTAATACTTTACAAAATCAAATACAATGAAGCTCTGGTAACAGGCAGAGCGAGCGGCGTAACGTCACTCACTCATGTGAGTGAATGACACAGGCTGAGCAGGCCCGTCACGTGAGTAAGTGACGTTATGCCGCCGCCCGCTCTGCCTGTTACCGGAGCTTCATTGTAAGGTAAAATAAAGATGCGCTGAGTAAACCGCCCGCATAGCAACGAATCGGCGATTATTCAACAACGGTTTTCGTTGACAATGAATCCAGTTATCGAATATTATCGATAAAGTCGATTCATTGTTGCAGCCCTACACTCTAGTCAGCCAATTAATCCATACCCCCTGAGCAAAGGGTACCTCAAAATTGTAACTTTGGGGTTTCATAAGCTGTAAGCCATAATCATCCAAATTATAACAACTAAAGGCTTGAAATATCTCACTTTGCATGTAATGAGTCTCTCATATGTTAGTTTAACCTTTTAAGTTGCATTACTGAAATAAATGAACTTTGCACAATATTCTCATTTTTCGAGTTTCACCTGTACTGTATCAAAGTACTAAGCAGAACTCAGCATGTAGTTATGTCTTAGACAGATTAGGCCTCCTTCACATATGGACAACAGATCTGTTCCAGCACAGTCGGATTTCCATTGACTGCAATGAGGTCCGGTAGTGATCCGGTCGATTTCCAGCATAAATGTCAAGTTTCGGACAGACAAAAACCAATGCATGCAATGGTTTTCATTCTTGAGCCGACATTTGATCCAGCATTTGCACTGGATCACCTAAACGGAGATGTGAATGTAGCATAAGTAAATGATTACAGGTGTGCTCCGATTAGACACTGGATTTTGCCAGAAAAGGGCGTAAAAAGTGCTTCCCACTAGGGCAGGGCGAGTTTACCAAAAAATAAAATCATGATTTTTAATCAATCCTATGGATGATTTTCAATTTGAATCTCAAATTTCTTATATATAGACTGGCAGTGCAGGGGTTACTACTAGATATGAGCGAATTTCATATTTTGAAATTCGTTCACACTTTGTTGGTTAAAAGGTGAATTGCGTTATGGATTCTGTTACCACGGACCATAGCGCAATTCTATGACTGAATGTATAACGGAATTCCTTTAGAGGCATTCTGTTATTCATTCCGTCATAATAGAAGTCTATGGGACAGTTTCCATTAGGCAGGAGAGGACTTCCCAGCATAATGGAAACTGGCCGGATCCGTTTTGCAGCCCGTAGACTTCTATTATTACGGAATGAATAACAGAATGCCTCTAAAGGAATTCCGTTATGCATTCCGTCATAGAATTGCGTTATGGTCCGTGGTAACAGAATCCATAACGCAATTCACCTTTAACCAAAGTGTGAACGAATTTCAAAATATGAAATTCGCTCATCTCCAGTTGCTACACATATATTGACCATCAGTGCAGGGGTTATGTATATATTAACCCCCTGCACCGCCAGTTATATATGGCACTGCAGGGGTTACTACACATATATAGTTCGGCGGTGCTGGAGGGAGCGTCAGCGAGGCAAAAGACAGTGGGGAAGGCAAGGCAAGTGATGCGGCAGCGTGGGCCAAATCTATTTTACGATTCTGTAAAAAAAAAACTGAATTGTCAATTTGCCTTTGAGGCCTCTAATCGAATGAGTCGCCTAGCCCTACTTCCCGCCCGTAGCCTATTTTTGCATAGTGTACCTCTTGGTGAGAGATAGCCGACTGCTAGACATGCCTCTACAATGCACTCAAAGATATTTTGCCCACTTGAAAGACTCAGAGAGGGGGTGCATCATTGGATTGAAAAAAAATAATATAGATGGTCGTTTCAAAGAACTGTTCGCCATCTAGGTTGTCCTGACCTAGCTGATAGATGTTGGGAGCAGTAGTTATGTGCGGGAACCGCATATAGTGAAAGGGCTCCGGACGTCCCAGACAGACACCAGTAGAGAGGTTGATCCACTGACAATCACAAGCAGCTCCCAAAGTTTACTGGTGGCACCTTAATAACATCCCTCTCTCTGCCTGGACCATGCGTTTAGGCTAGTTTCCCACTAGTGCTCAACAGCAATGGCAGGTTGTTCCAGCGGCGATCCGGCCACAACCCGGCCAATAGGCAGAGAATCCGCCGGACTAAAAACGCTGCTGGATCTCTGCTGGTCCCCACTATAGTTAAATAATGCGGATCCAGACAGCTCTCCCTGCTGGAGCAGTCGAGCGCTAGTGTGAAACTAGCCTTAGCAGGAGGAAATTTAGTGTCACATCGTGCATTACTTGGCACTGACAGTCAGTCACCATTGTCTTCGTTTGCAGTGGTGTCGTAAAAGAGAAACCTGGATTGCTACAGGCTGGAACCACAGGTTCTGTTTAGATTAGGGATCGACCGACTATCAGCATCTATTTTGCCGATAACGAATCGGGAACAAGGATCGCTCTGTTGTCAGCACTGTCCGTGTTCCCTCAGCAGCACAGGGGAGAAGGAAGCAGTGTCTCCCTCCCCCTGTGCTGCTGCTGCCACCAATGGGAGGACAGGGGACAAGAGAAGGGGAGGGGCTGTGGTCACTGCGCCACCAATGAAGAGAAATCTCTCATTCTTTCAAATTGAACAGGAGGCGGGAGCTGGCTGCAGAATCACATAGCCGGCTCCCGACCTCTATGAGCAGTAGCTGCAATCCGCGGTAATTAACCCCTCAGGTGCAGCTACCGCTCATAGAGGTCGGGAGCCGGCTATGTCATTCTGCAGCCAGCTCCTGCCTCCTGTTCAATTTGAATGAATGAGAGATTTCTCTACATTGGTGCCCCCCACCCAGTTTTAATCTTTGGTGGCAGTGGCCACAGGATCCCCTCTCCCCTGCTCCTCCGATCGGAGCCCCAGCAGTGTAATCCTGGGGCTTCGATCGGTTACCATGGCAGCCAGGATGCTATTGAAGCCCTGGATGCCATGGTAAGCTCCATGCTGCTGTGTGCACAGAGCACAGAGCAGCAGGGACAGTGTGAGGTCCTATTCACCCTGATAGAGATCTATCAGGGTGAATAGGACAAGGGTTCTAGTCCCTAAGGGGGCTAAAAGTTAGTAAAAAAAAAAAAAAAAAAAAAAGTTAAAAAAAAAAAACCAAAATATTAAGTATAAATGAAAAAGAAAGAAGATTTAAAAAAAAAAAAAAAAAAACACACACTACACATTAACAACATACATTAATTTTCAGCAGATTTGTGTAGGAATTTTTATTTTATTTTCAAAAATGAAAATTCCCAAAATATCGGTATAAATTATCTGCTATTGGCCTGAAGGTTCACAAATTATCGGTATCGGCCCCAAAAAATAATCAATATCTGTCGATCCCTAGTTTGGATCCAATGACTATTGGGTTCAAGTATGGACGTCTTGAGGCGAGTGCTTCAACCTTGGCTTTGCTGTCAAGCAACACTCTGCCCCAACTGCTGGTCTGATAATCTGGAGAGCCATCGCATATGGCAGTCAGTCACCCCCAGTAGTGATATGAAGGACAGTAACAGCTCAGCGATATGTGCAGGACATCCTGCGGCCATGTGTTGTCTCTCATGGCAGAGGTTTTTCAGTAGGATAATACTCGAGCACACACAGAAAGGGTTTCCCAGCAATGTCTCTAGATTACAACACTTCCTTGGCCTGCCTGATAACCAGATTTATCACCAATCAAGTATTTATGGGACCATCTAGGACACCAGCTTCTGCAACCTACGAGTGTGCAGGATCTTCAGGTTCAGCTGCAACATCTGTGGGCAAATGTGCCACAATATACCATATGGAACCTCTATGCCTCCATGCCCAACCGTATCTCATCTTGTATCCAGGTTAGAGATGGACAAACAGGGTACTAGAGCCTCCTATCAATTGTACAGTATACAGAGGGATGCCAGAGAAACATACCATACCCCACTGACTAATATTTCCCCATCTGGTCTCTGTTTTCTTGAAGGCAATGGCACTTTGAACAGAACTTGAGACATATTTTTCCAAACTTTTACATGTTTCCAATGCACCAAGTAAACCAAGGAATAGTTTTGGGTAAACCATTGAGGTTCCAACATCCCGACCCCAGAAGCCCCTTTCTTCTATTACTGAGGTGAATAAAACCTAAGATCTTCTTACCTATCCTCCTGCTTCCAGATTATGGCAATGAATTTTGGCTAGGTTATCAACTTTGGAAAATAAAAAAAATGGGTTTCTTGGAAAAAAAATTCTATCCATGCTCCCCATAGGTTCAGATGTAAAATTCTTTAATCAAGGCTTGCAGATTTGTAATTATGGTATGTCAGCTACATTTAAACAAGAGTGTTAAAAGATTGTTAAAGTTAAACTAACACAATTGCAATGTGAATTGTCTTAGCCTCATTCTAATCTACTGATGTCACTTTCATTTAGCCGGAAGGAAACAACGGGACAGTGTCAGGGCCGTTTCTGCCTGGCCCCAGCACTCTCTATCCACTTCAAATTGAAAGCCATTATTAGTTTCAAATGGATAGAAAAAGACATATTTAAAGATGGTTTATGCAATTAAAGACTAACTTATGGGCACGGCACGAACCCTCCTCCACACCGACAACACATGTTCTCAGAGATAACTGACACTATAATTCACACTCTCCACCTCCGCGTTAGCACATGTATACCCCAGCTAGGGTTGAGCGGTAAACCAGTTTCAGCGATCTACCGCGGTATTAAGAAACAGCGATATCGCTGTTTCCTAATAACTTCGGTATATTGTGACGTCATAGAAGCGGTCACATGTGCGCTGACCGCTTCTAAGTCTGTGTCCTCCCGCCCCTACATCCTGCCTAACAGTGCTCACAACCACATTACTGCCCGCAGCGGCCGACCCCGGCTCCTCCTAGCTCCCCATATGCATGTCTCCGCCCACCGACATCAGAAATCGGATAACAGCAGAGGCGAGCACAACAGCCAGGCGGGAAAAGTCTCTCCATGTCCCACACACAGAGTTTGGCCTGCGAGGAGTGAGAGAGACGAGACCTTAAACATAGAATAGAACGGCCAAGTGTCATACATAAAAGATGCCATGTCTGTCTGTCTTCTGCTGCCCTGTGGTCTGGTCCTTCCTTCCTGCCTGCCTGCCTGGGGGGGGGGGGGGGATGGTCAAAACTTGTCCATACAGTATAACGTCTCCTTGTGGCTGCCCCCCATACAGTATAACGTCTCCTTGTGGCTGCCCCCCATACAGTATAACGTCTCCTTGTGGCTGCCCCCCGTACAGTATAACGTCTCCTTGTGGCTGCCCCCCGTACAGTATAACGTCTCCTTGTGGCTGCCCCCGATACAGTATAACGTCTCCTTGTGGCTGCCCCCCATACAGTATAACGTCTCCTTGTGGCTGCCCCTATATAGTATAATGTCTTCTTGTGGCTGCCCCCATACAGTATAACGTCTCCTTGTGGGCAGACTAGATGGGCCAAGTGGTTCTTATCTGCCGACACATTCTATGTTTCTATGCCCCATACAGTATAACGCCTCCTTGTAGAAACCTGAGGTCAGCCTCTGATCTCTACTGTGGATATTCTAGAAATTTAGTTACCATGGGATTTTTCAGTTCAGCATCAATAAGGCTACTTTCACATCTGCATTTTTTGCTGGATCTGTCACGGATCAGCAAAAACGTATCCAGTATATAATACAACCGTCTGCAACCGATCTAAACAAATCTGGTTGTATTATCTCTAAAATAGCCATGACGGATCCGTCGTTGTAAGTCAACGGGGGATGGATCCATTTTCTTTTGTGTCAGAGAAAACAAATCCATCACTGTTGACTTACATTGTCAGTCATGACGGATCCGTCTTGTTCCACATGCCAGGATGCACTCAGAAGCACTGCTCGCTGCACTTAGGACTGAGCAATCTTAGATACATGAGCCCTATGTACAGATTCCGATCTTGGTATTATTAAGCTATTATTGGCTCAAGGGGAGTGTCTATTCTGCTGCAGATAAGGGGGCGTGTCTCAGCTCTGCCTATCACAGCTCAGGAGGCAGCTGAAGGATGAAACTGAGCATGTGCGGCCTTCTCAGTGAGCCGGTGTAACGTTACATTACCCTACTGAGATTTCACTACTTCATAACTTCTGGTCACACCGGAAATGACGTGAGGAGGCGTGCCGATCTGCGCATGCGCAAAACAACGGTTTAGGGAAATCTCACAGCGGAGTTCAGCAGGACACCGGGACACTGCGCATGTGCCGGAGAGCCTAGCATAAATTATGTTTGAAATCTACTCCAGTCAGGGGCTAGAGCAGATTTCACTCCAGGGACGCGGACGGTAGAGGGTGATGAGGCGCATCCCACAGCAGTGCAAGGGGAAGCAAAGACCAGCGTTAAACTCCGGTCTGTGTGAAACAACCCTCAATGTGGTGCGGGCAGAGACAGGGGTGTGTAATGAAGGTGCCACCCGCCTATAGATGGTGGACAAATAAAATGTAGGAGCTGCTCCTGCTTATTGGCAGATCAAATGATCCTCTCTAAGGGCTCATGCACACAACTGTGGTTTTGGTCCACAAAAAATGCGGATCAGATGCAGACCCATTCGTTTCAATAGGGCTGCAAAAGATGTGAACAGCACACGGTTTGAAGTCTGCATCCGTATGTCCATTCTGCTGCCGGTCCTATTCAGACAAGAATAGGCAGTTCTAACAGAGGGCCGTGTGCATGAGGCCTAATGGTGGCCTGCCTGGGCCATCTGGAGCCTGTTCGCTGTGTGCGCCCTCACATAACCACTGTTTCCAACAACTGGGTCAGAACCAGGGTGGATAAAAATCTATGATTTAAAAAAAAAAAAAAAAGATTTTTTTGATTTAAATCAGATTTTTTTTATATAAAACGCTTTTTGAGGAAAATATATTACCATCCAAAGGTTATTTCATTATGAAATAAAGATGACTTTTTTAATTATGTAGAATAAGGCTGTATATGTTTAATTTTTTTGTTAAATTCCATTAATCCATTCACAATGTCATGCTCTTCCAGAGGTTTTTGTAAGATTACTGGGTAGTTTCTCTGCCTACAAGATATTATCACAGATGCTTGGTTTAATTTTGGAGTTCTCAAAACTGAATTTATAACGTGAAAAGAGTTGAGAAAAAGATCTTAATCCTATAACTACAGAATCTATAAATACAGAATCAACCCCTTCAGTGCTAAGTTTAAAGTTCAGTGAATAGAATATAAAACAATATTTCTTCATCACTTTCACTTCAAAATATCACTTTCTTGTGTAGGCTGGGCTGACAGTCTAAGTTTCTTAAAATATATATATATTTTTTTTTTTTTTTCTTTAGCCAAATTAGTTAACAAACATGGATGTTTAAGCAAATAACATGCTGTAATGTTATTGTTTCAGTTGAATAAATCCTATTTGAATTGTTATTATTAAGGTAATGATTATTTTTCTCCTTCCTAAGTACAATAGAAAAATTGTCCAAATATGAATCTTTATGTAAAAAACTATGATTTAAATCAACCCTTACTGACTAGTGATTTAAATCAAATCCACCCTGATCAGAACGCCCTAGCTCAGGCTCCTCAACTCCAGTCCTCAGGACTAAATTTACTAAATTAAGGGCTCTTTCACACCTGCGTTCTTTTCTTCCGGCATAGAGTTCCGTCGTCGGGGCTCTATGCCGGAAGAATCCTGATCAGTTTTATCCTAATGCATTCTGAATGGAGTGAAATCCGTTCAGGATGCATCAGGATGTCTTCAGTTCCGGAACGGAACGTTTTTTGGCCGGAGAAAATACCGCAGCATGCTGTGCTTTTTGCTCCGGCCCAAAAAAAACTGAAGATTTGCCACAAGGCCGGATCCGGAATGAATGCCCATTGAAAGGCATTGATCCGGACTTAAGCTAAACGTCGTTTCGGCGCATTGCCGGATACGACGTTTAGCTTTTTTAGAGTGGTTACCATGGCTGCCGGGATGCTAAAGTCCTGGCAGCCATGGTAAAGTGGAGCAGCATACTTACCATCCGTGCGGCTCCCAGGGCGCTCCAGAGTGACGTCAGGGCGCCCCAGGCGCATGGATGAAGTGATCGCATGGCACGTCATCCATGCGCATGGGGCGCTCTGACGTCATTCTGGAGCGCCCCGGGAGCCGCACGGATGGTAAGTATACCGCTCCCCGCTCCTACTATGGCAACCAGGACTTTAATAGCGTCCTGGGTGCCATAGTAACACAAAGCATTTTGAAGACTGATCCGTCTTCAAATGCTTTCAGAACACTTGCGTTTTTCCGGATCCGGCGTGTAATTCCGGCAAGTGGAGTACACGCCGGATCCGGATAACGCAAGTGTGAAAAAGGCCTAAATAACATATTTGCGTTACTGCAAAAGTACAAAATACAAAACTTGCCATTTTCTTAAAGGGAACCTGTCACCTAAAAAACGGATACTAAACTGTTAATAGTACCTTATAGTGCTGGAGAGTAGTTTCCTAATGCACTATTTGATTGTTTAGCCGCATCTAGCCTCCTGGAGAAATCGTTGTTTTATTCAGCCGCTGCCCCCTGCTTCAAGTCAGGTTTGAAGTCAAACCATCTCAGTGCCGTGACCGCGCTCACAGCACACATGCGCAGTAGATGGCTGCTGTAGCGTGATCCCGGCTCGTACACTCTGCCGGCTTCAGTTTCTACTGTGCATGCGCCCGACATCTTCTCTAACTGCGCTAGTATGTAAGTCTGCCATCTACTGCGCATGCGTGCTGTGAGCGCGGTCCCGGCACTGAGATGGAGGCGGGGAGAGCAGCATTCGAGACGCCTAGGCGGCTGCCCCCTTGACTTCAAACCTGACTTGAAGCAGGGGGCAGCGGCTGAATAAAACAACGATTTCTCCAGGAGGCTAGATGCGGCTAAACAATCAAACAGTGCATTAGGAAACTACTCTCCAGCACTATAAGGTACTATTAACAGTTTAGTATCCGTTTTTTTGGTGACAGGTTCCCTTTAATAGCACTGCACAGAACAGATAAATAAAATAGAATAAATAAAAGAACATTTGTTCATTAAAATAACGACTTGCCTCCAGCCCCTCCTCCCTCCTCGCACTGTAACTGATGTATCGCCGGCCGCGCTGTGCAGCATAGCGGCCGGCGATACATTCGTGTCAACCACGTAAAAAGTCAACCATCGCTTTATAAGGCGCACTGCCATTTTCCCCCCACTTTTGGGGGGGGGGGGGAGTTTGTCTTATAAAGCGAAAAATATGGTAATATAATGGCAGCATTTTCGGGTCGGCCAATTGGCGATTGTGATATGGCGATTAATAGCGATTGCTTTGGCAATATATTGTGCAGGCCTAGTGCTGTGGCAATAAACAGAAGCTAACATGCAGCCTTCCGAATGAGGTGCGGCTTTGGTATGGGCCAGGAACACCAGCAGGGAGATGTATGATCACTTTCTAAAAGAGAACCTAAGCTGCCCACAGCAACCAATCACTGCTCAGCTTTCATTTCCTAGCACGCACTTGAAAAATAAAAGCTGTGCTGTGATTGGTTGCTATGGGCAACCCAGGCCTCATCGTTTCCTAGTCACCACGTGATGACTGGCAGGGCGAGGCTGACATTTCACCACACGTAGTACGCAGCACATACACTAGACTGGCCCTGTAGCAGAAACGAATGGCCAGGTCAAGTACGCGCCCCCTGTCACTCATGGTCTGGCGGTGCGGCCCGTGGACCATGAGGAGACGTACGAGGCTCAGTAGGTACGCAGGTTATTCGTGTCCGGCCTAGGAGGCAGAGCGGCTCAGGGCGCTCACCCCCTGCACTTACCGCTTCACCACGCCGGTCTTTATCTTTATTTGCCTCACCCGTGGGTCCGCCATCTTTAGCCGGGGCTGCTACAAGCGCGATGCAGTGACCAGTGAGACCACGGAGGCTGCGCACGGCGGTAGTTGTCACTAGGAGGAGCTGGAGCTTCTGCGCTTGCGCACGAGCGTCTGGTTGTCAGGTAGTTGTGTATCCAGGGCACAGTGCGGGCAGGAGTAGTCACTGCCTGCAGGTCCTCTGACGTGGAGTTACAGGCTGACTTAAAGGGGGATTTCTAAGCATAATACCTATGGACATTCCCATATATGTAATGCTTTCTATTAATGGTATCACAGGTGCAGTGCTGCACAGCTAATGCAGCCATGGGGCAGCCTAATGTGGAGTGTGCAGCAGGAATCCTTTACAGTCTCTTTCTTTTTGACCCACTAGGTCTCTCTGAATGCCAGTCACAGTGCCCACCTTCCTGCCACAGATTATTCTATGCTGGTGTCTGCCACAATTTCCTCTTCCTGATTGCTTTCAGTTTTTCTGTGCAATAGCTTTTTGATGCGTTATCCACAGGTGCAAAGAAAAACTGAAGAATAACAATCTACATCAACTCGAATCAGTGAGAAACGCATTTCATACGTATACCCATTGAAATGGATGGGTCGGGATTCAGTCCGCATGACGCCAGTTAGAGAAATAATGGCGTACACGTGGAAGGTATCTGCTTCTCGCAGGTATGGTTTTTGTGGACCAATAATCAGATATGAAGTGTGCATGAGGCTTTAAAAGGGTTGTCCTATTGCAGCCTTACGTGGCTGGGTTGGGAATAACCCACCTTAAAGGGCTTCTGTCACCCCACTAAAGTCATATTTTTTTGGGGGGGACTAGTTAAATTCCTTATAGTGCGATATATGCAAATATAATAGTGTTACTTACTTTCCTTCAGCAGTTTCTTGTAAAAACAAACTTTTATAATATGTAAATTAGGTCTCTACCAGCAAGTAGGGCGTCTACTTGCTGGTAGCCGCCGCCAAAAAACGCCCCCTCGTCGTGTTGCTTGACAGGGCCAGCCGCGATCTCCTCCTCCGGCTGGCCCTGCCAGCATTTCAAAAATCTCACGCCTGTGTTCATTCGGCGTAGACGCTCTGAGATGAGGAGGCTCGCCTCCTCAGCACTCCCTCAGTGCGCCTGCGCCGATGACATCACCGAAAGAGAAGACGTCATCGGCGCGGGCCAACTTACCTCTCCTGCTCCACACAGCACCACCACCTGGAAGATACAGCGCGCTCTTCCTGCAGCACTGTACTGCTTCCTAACAATGCACAGCGCCACTACGTTGTGATGTCCTACATAGTCAGGACACAGTGTGGTGTTGGCAAAAAATAAAGCCAGCACCAGGAGCACTGTATTCACTGCTCACTCATCCATAATGAAAGCGCTTAATAGTATTCGCTTCATAAGACACACTGCCACTTTTGGGAGAAAAAAGTGTGTCTCATGGAGTGAAAAATACAGTCGTTTGCTCTAAAGTGTATTGTCATGAATTACTCTAGTTTCCATTCCTCCTTGGCTTTTTTATTTTATTTTTTAACTTTACCTCATTTGCAGTGTTCTCTTATCCCCCATGATTGAATCCTACTTCCTGGTTTGTCATCATGCCTTTAGGGCAGTGGGATTTACCCTGACATCAGGAGATCATGTGACACTAAACATACCCCTTGTTCTTAAATGAGACATCCTACGTTACAAGGCTCCATTACAGGATGTAACCCACAGCAACTGAAAATGAAAACTGATTTGCCACAGGGAGCAAGGGTAGGTGAATAACTTTACAATAAGGCAGTGTTGCTAAATGGTGGTATTTGGGGAAAGTGATATAACAGCGAGACCTGTTGGGATACATTTATATTAGTGGCGCAACCCAAGTCATTCTGATCCCTTTTCAGATAAAATTATCACCTGGAACTCCTCTTCCCAACATGTGCCATATATATTTACGGTGCAGCGGTCAAAGGAGTTCCTGCATTCTGCCGTATATGTACGGCGCACTGATCAGGTGCGCACAGGAGCTGTGCTCTCTCGATCAGGCCAGGGGCCTGGCTGTTACTAAATGCCATTCCCCTGCTGTATCTGCCAGCATCGGCGAAAACTCAGGTGCTGGCGGTTTAACCCCTTAGACATTGCTGACTGCCGCATTTGAACAGTTTAGAGAGTGGTGGGGGACCCTCTCTCACCTAATCAGCTTCCCACAATACGATATTGGGTGCCAGTGAACAAACCCTCAAAAGTTGCAGTCAGATAGTGGGACTGAAAAAAAAGTAAAAAAATAAAAATAAAAAAAAGTAAAAATAAGTTTAAAAAAGCCCTTTTCCCCTCATCAAGCCACTAACTATTGTAAGAAATAAAACAAAAATAGACATATTAGGTATTGCCACATCCGTAATGACCTGCTCTATAAATATACCACATGATCGATCCCATGAGGTGAATGCTGTAAAAAAATATAAAAAACTATGGCAGAACAGCCATTTTTGATCACCTCTCTGTCCCAATAATTTAAAGTGATCAAAAAGTCCTATGTACCTTCACCTTATCCTGCAAAGAACAAGCCCTCACACAAGACCATTGCCAGAAAAAAATAGAAAAAATGGCAACACAAAAACATAAATTTTTTTCATTTCACTTAAAAAATGCTTTAATTGAGTTACAGTAGCAAAACTTAAAAGAACTTTATAAAATTTGAGTCTCTTAACATAATGACCAGCAGAATAAAGTTAATATGACATTGTTCCCGCACGGTGAACACTGCAATAACAAAACCCAAAAGCAATGTCAGAATTTCTGCCTTTACTTCATCTTGCTTCCCAAAAACTGTAATAAAACATAATCAAAAAGTTGTATGTACCACAAAGATGTACCAATGATGACCACAACACATCCCACAAAGAATCATCCCTCACACAGTCGAGAGAAAAATAAAAAATGTATGGTTTTTAGAAAATAGCACTACTGGTACCCCAGAGGCTGTTCAAAAGCAAGATGGCGCCAGTAAACCAATCCATCTAAATCTGTGCTCCAAAAGGTAGTATTTTCCATACGCCTCCCCAATGGCACTAAACAGGAGGGTACCCCGCCTCCCAGGGAGAGGAAACAACGTGAAAAACAAATATTTAAAAGCCTCCCCTCTTTTACCTACTTCAGTTGTTTCCTGTTCCTTGGGATGAAGTGGAGACTAGCAGGGGTTCCCTCCTGCTTAGATACCGCTCAGCCTTTGGTAAGTTGTCCCTGGCGATGTTCAGAAAGGCTGATGCAGAGCGGCGGGATCCGGGACAAGATACTGCTCCCTCCATCTGCTTGGGCCCAAGTCCTGAGCTGCAGGCAGCCCCGGGCTATTATGCTCCTATGGGAGGAAGATATGACGGCATTGTGTTTCTCCCTTAGAGCCGGAGTCTCGCGGAAACTGGTCACGTGGGCGCAGCTTGTGGAACGCACGCCGGTGTAGCGTGTGGCTGCATACCACATGACCCGGAAGTTTGGGCCTTAAGTAAGAATGCCGGTATGGGATCAGGACGGCGTTCTCAGAATCAGACGTATCCTAGATCCAGAAGAAAGCATGTCTCTGCCTCCAGAGAAGTCTAACGATCCTCCCAAGGTCCTCAGCCCAGTAAGCCTCCTCCTGGGTGAAAGGATTGTTTTTTATATGCACAATTGGGTGATAAATATTTTTTCCCTGGTGGAGGGTTCCCTTATAAAAATGTGCTCCTTACTAAGGAGTTATTCTTAATTTTCAGGGCAGGCATGCTGGAAAAAGTGGGTAACCTGCACTAAAGAAGAAATGTGCTATCTGCAAGAAACAGTTATCTGGTCACAGAAAAAAAAAACTGTCAAAAGTGCACAGAAAAAATAATGTCAGAAGAGGCACCTGTCACAGTGCAGTGTGGTAAATGTACTCCACACTGAACACAGAAGGGAAGGGAAATGGTATAAGTCTTGGAACCTAGGGAGAGTGAAATGGTCACACATAGTGAGTCCCTACGCAGAGCCCTGACTGCTATCAGTATGAACAGACCTTGATGGTAGGAATGGTTATATGCAGGAACCTAAGCCCAATCTCACCCTGACAGGGCCCTGCAGATAGTGTCAGGACATGGATGGGATATCCCTTCACAGATGAAGGAATAGGAGACCCCCTCAGGCCTAATATCAGGAGGTAGGGGAAAACAACAAACCACAAATAAGATACACTTAACTTCCAGAAGTATGCGGACGAACAGGAACTCAGAGAGAAACAACACCAGGACTTCCACAAACAAGGAGCTATCAACTGTATAGCATGATGGGTGAGGCCAAACTAAATAGAGGAGAAGGAATGACCACTTAAGCTACACCTGAGACAAGAGGTGTGGTCATCCCCAGCAACAACACAGAAAGGTGAAAACAAAGAGGCTGTCAATCATGTGCAGCCAGTCTCCTCGTTCTTCTAGTCCCTGTCACAGGCGGGACCGTGCCAGCACCTTCGCTGGTGGATAGTCTGAAAACTTTGATAAAAGAGGAGGGTAGCTCGGCCATAGAAGCTAAAATGGCCACTATGCCACAGAAACCCTCTACGTCTAGACCAAATCCAAAAATGCATATGGACTTGGATTTTGATTTTGACGAGAGAGAAAATTCTTCAGACTCTGCCTCTTCTGAAGATGAGTCAGGAAGACACATATGTTCTATTGAGGAGACTGAATCACTTCTCAAGACTATTAGGGCTACTATTAATCTTGAAGAATCTTAAGAAACTCATACAAGTCAGGACCAGATGTTCAGAGGGTTAAGAAAAGGTGAGTGTTACCAGTCCATGATAAAAGCAAAAAACTTATTTCTGAAAAGTGCAAAGACCCGGAAAAGAGATCGGGGGGGGGGGGGGGGGGGGGGGTCTCAAATTTTAAAAGGAAATACCCTTTTAATGAGGCCGACTCAGCCCACTGGGATAAAGCCCCTAGAGTAGATGCCCCCACAGCTAGAATATCCAAAAAGTCTTCTTTACCATTCAAAGACATGGGTTTATTGAGAGATGCCATGGATAAAAAAAATGTGAATCTGTTCTCAAGAGATCTTGGGAGACGAATCTATGCTACTAAGACCAGTATAGCCACCACGTACACTGCTAAAACCCTTTCCTTCTGGTTGTCCCAGCTTGAGGAACATTTAAAATCTGGTACTCCTAGGGAAGACATTTTATCTTCCCGGCCTGTCTTAAAACAGGCCTCAAATTTTCTAGCCGACGCCTCGGGCGACTTAGTTAAACTTTCCACTAGGTCTGCAGCTCTTTCTAATACTGCCAGAAGGTCTATATGGTTGAGATCCTGTTCAGGAGATGCCACTTCTAAGAGTAGACTGTGTGGCATTCCCTGTGAAGGAGACAGACTCTTCGGTTCAGTATTGGATGATATATTAAAAAAGGAATTCCCTACAGAATCCTAATTTTTTTTCACCAATGACTTTCGGAATCAAAAAAGGAACAGACCGGAGCAAAAGAAAAAAGATAATTCAGGTTCTGAAGCAACTCAACAAATTAATTTATATAAAAAGTTCAAGATAAAGACACTGAGATCAACCATCAACTTGCTGGCTCAGGATTGTTACTTGATAACTCTTGATTTAGCGGATGCCTACTATCATGATCCATACACAACAGTCGCCAAAAGTATCTAAGCTTTGCAGTCTTTCTAAACTGCCTAGTCCATCTGCAATTTCAGGTCCTCCCTTTTGGCCTCTCGTCAGCTTTGAGGATTTTTACAAAGTTGGTGGCAGAGATCTGAAGCTTTCTTTATCAGAAGGAAATATTATGTATGCCATATTTGGACTATTTTCTAATCTCAGCCCAGTCAAAAGATCTACTTCAGATACATCTGCAAATAGTGAAAAACACCCTCCAGTCTCTATGGTGGAAGTAAAATTTGGACAAATCGGACTTAGTTCCCAGCAAGAGGAAAATATTTCTGGGAATTTTGTTGGACTCTCATCAGATGACATCCTTTCTCCCAGAACAGAAGAAGATAGACATGGTAGCAAGAATCTCGTCACTTCATCTTCTTCGAAAAATCTTTTCAAAAGATCACGGTGATTTTAGGACTGATGACTTCAGCAATTCCGGTGTTCTGCCACTTTCCTATACCCGGACAAAAGTCTATACCTGGAAGTGATGTAGCTGCACCGGAAGTCACGTGGACGCGTTGGAATCAGCTGGAGGAGGGGGTGTGCGCGCTGCGCAAGCGCATTTGGCTAAAGTATGTTAATCTTGCAGAACGCCCCTGCATTTTCCCAGCCCTCCATTTCTTTACTATCCATCTCTTTCTTTACTATCCATCTCTTTCTTTACGATCCATCTCTTTCTTTACGATCCATCTCTTTCTTTACTATCCATCTCTTTCTTTACGGTCCATCCCTTTCTTTACTATCCATCTCTTTCTTTACCATCCATTTCTTTCTTTACTATCAATGGCGGCATAGAGTCAGTTTTAGCAAATGCCGAGCGCAGCGAGGCCGAGCCCGATACGTGGCGAGCAAAGCGAGCCCGCGAGGGTACAAATTAATGTAGATTACGGGCTCGCGGCGTTCTGCCAGATTACCATACTTTAGCCGAATGCGCTTGTGCAGTGCGCACACCCCCCTCCTCCAGCTGATTCCAACGCGTCCACGTGACTTCCGGTGCAGCTACATCACTTCCGGGTATAGACTTTTGTCCGGGAACAGAAAAGTGGCAGAACACCGGCAGTCAAATGGGCCAGTTCCACAGGAGGATTCTTTAGAGCTTTCTTCTGGAGTCTTGGAACCGAAGTCCACTTTCTCTAGACAAAGTAGTGTCTCTTCCTTCTCGAGTAAAGAACTCTCTATGGTGGTGGTTAAATCCGAAGAACCTAAGCCAGGGGGTTCAGTGGCTTACATCAAATCAGATTATCATCACAACAGATGCAAGCGGTTCAGGCTGGGGGGCCCACTGAAAATCAACTGGTGCAGGGAGTCTGGAATCCAGATCTCCTTTCTCTTTCCTCACATTCAAAGGAGCTCTTGGCACTATTTCTAGCCCTAAAGACCTTTCTTCCAATCATCTATTCACAGAACGTCAAAATTCTGTCTGACAACAGAACCGCTGTAGCATACATAAACAAACAAAGAGGCACAAAAAGTAGGAATCTCTGTCACACGGCATTCCGGATCTTTTCCTGGGCTCAGATACACATAAATTAAATTTCCGCAATCCATCTGAAGGGAGAAGAAAATACCTTGGCGGATTTCTTGAGCAGGGAGAAGCTATATTCAGAAGAATGGAGCCTGAACAAGAGATGGGGTTCTCTAAGCCTAGATCTATTTGCCTCCAGGAAGAACAGACAGATAAATCAATTTTACTCCCTCTCATACAAGGACAATCCAAAGAGAGTGGATGCATTTTCAGGTCCCTAGACTGCAGGACTTCTGCACGCTTTTCCTCCAATCCATTTAATTCCAAGTGTCCTGACGAAAGTAGCGGGGCAGAAGGTTCTCAGCTGATCTTGGTAGCTCCATACTGGCCAAGAAGAACATAGTTCCCTCTACTTACTAAGCCTCTCAAAATTGGATTTTTGGACTCTTCCTCAGATCCCAAATCTTCTGCTGCAGGGTCCGGCCCCGCACCCACAGATTCGTCAGTTGAATTTAACAGCTTGGAAATTGAACAGTCTATCTTGAGATCAAAAGGGTTATCTGATGCAGTCGTTAAAGGGAACAGGTCATAAACTTTATGCAGCCCGTACTAATGGCAGCATAAAGTAGAGACAGATGAGTTGATTTCAGCGGTCTGTCATTTAAAAGTTAAAAGTAAATGGTTGCTGAGAACCAACATCACAATCATTGCAGACTAGGCCTGCAAAAGAGTCACGGCCACCTGAGAACAATCATGGTTATTCATAAATCACTGCTCTCCCTGTCTACCTGCTGATGATTGACAGTCTTCTACCTAGTTTTCTCCCTATCTCTCTAGGAGAGAACTGCCAATCATCAGCAGATGGGCAGGGAGAGCAGGAGATTATGAATAACCATGACTGTTCTCAAATAAATTTGACTCTTTTCAAGGCCTGGGCTACAATGATTATGATGCTGGTTCTCAGCAACCACTTACTTTTAGCTCATGAGTGACACACCGCTGAAATCATCATTTCTGTCAATATTTTATTCTGCCCTCAGTGAGTTCAGCATAAAGTTGATGACAGTTTCCCTTTAACACCCTTCTATGCAGTAGAAAACAGGTTACGTCCAGAATCTATCTTAGGACATGGAATGCTTATCTTTGTTTTGTTGGGGACTTTTGGAATCCCACCTAATCTCCTGACGGTAATTTTAGATTTTTTGAAGGAAGGTCTTGATAGGGGATTGAGAGTCAGTACCCTAAAAGTCCAGGTTGCAGCACTTAGTGCTAGACCTAGACTTGATCAGAAGTTTTTTTTAAGGGAGTGTACAGATTACATCCTACTATTAGGTCCACGGTCCCTCCCTGGGACCTTAACCTGGTCCTCTCAGTTCTCATGGATCCTCCCTTTGAGCCTCTTATTGAAATCTCTCTTAGGTTATTATCCATGAAATCAGCCTTTCTAATAGCAATTACCTCAGCTAGAAGAATAGGGGGGAAATTCAAGCTCTATCTTGTAGACCTCCTTATCTTACGGTTCTGGACGACAGGATTGTGCTAAAACATGAGGCTTCTTTTTTGCCAAAAGTATTCTCCAAATTTCCCTGCCAGCAGGAAATATCATTACCCACCTTTTGTCCTGAGGCTAAGTCTGCAAGTGAGAAGAAATTTCACAATTTGGATGTCCGAAGATGTGTCCTATTATATCTGGATGCCACTAAACAAATAAGGAAGTCAGATTGTCTACTGGTTCAGTACGCAGGACAAAATAAAGGTCAAGGGGCGTCAAAGATTACAATTTCCCGTTGGATAAAACTGACTCCAAAAATCTCCATAGCCTATAAAGGAGTTTCTCCCCCTTTAAATCTGAGAGCGCACTTAACTAGGGCAGTGTCAACCTCATGGGCAGAAGGCGCCTTAGCATCATTGACCCAGATTTGTCAGGCTGCAACCTAGTCCAGGCAAAAAACAAGGGGATCCGCTCACTTCTGTTTCCCTCAGGACAGGTGCTCCAATCCAAAAATGAGTCACCCCTCAAAATGGTAAGTAAAATATGTAAAAAAGAAGGATTGGTCACTCTTACATGGAAATATAGGGTGTTTGTTTTATTAATATTATTAATATAGGTTAAAATACAAAACCATTGATATAAAATACATAAGATAAAACAATCTCCTATATCTATTCTCTATTTGTGATATATATGACAAAGACGATAATAATTTCAATGCTGGACAGAAAACAGTGTCACAATGTCTCCACCTGGATTCAATAGTCTGTTGTGTGGAAGACAAATTGATACAAGTATTCGCCCAGTGATTTAGATACAATTTCAGTTGAATAAATAAGTCAGCTGTATAATGGTGGAGAAGGAATCTCTCATGCTTGTATCAAAGTCCATATATATGAACGAAATCCCACTCTTTTGTGGATAAAAGATAGATTATTTCTGCTCCTTTTCTTGGTGTTATAGTATATAGCTCTGATAGTCCGTGCAAATTGCTTTGGAACACAGTGAGTATAAACAAATCGGCCGCTATAGACCAATGCTGCACCGTATGCGCCTGCTGACTGGTGTACTGTATTTGTAAGAATTATCGCTGTACAGATAATTTCAGTCTTCACAGGCAGTGTATTCGGTCGGTGTTAACTGGATATTATACCCACTGAGATAGTGGGCTTACCTTTGTTGAAGCCGTCGGATGGAGGTAAGGGCTTGAATGCGAGACCCTGCTTAGCTGAATCAGCCGGCGTCCCGGCTGCAGAGCTACTCGCGTCCCACGTGTTCTCCGCGGGAAATTTGAACCGGATATGCAAAGTCCTTCTCTATCAGCGCTGATGAATGACGTGTTGCGATAATTTCAACAATGAATCCAAGAGTTTCTTTTTCTTTGTAGTGCACTTGGTAGAAGATGGGGTATTCGTCCAAAGGTGTGACACTAGACGCGTTTCGGGGAAACACTGTCCCCTTCCTCAGTAGCATTGCTACTGATGCTACTGAGGAAGGGGACAGTGTTTCCCCGAAACGCGTCTAGCGTCACACCTTTGGACGAATACCCCATCTTCTACCAAGTGCACTACAAAGAAAAAGAAACTCTTGGATTCATTGTTGAAATTATCGCAACACGTCATTCATCAGCGCTGATAGAGAAGGACTTTGCATATCCGGTTCAAATTTCCCGCGGAGAACACGTGGGACGCGAGTAGCTCTGCAGCCGGGACGCCGGCTGATTCAGCTAAGCAGGGTCTCGCATTCAAGCCCTTACCTCCATCCGACGGCTTCAACAAAGGTAAGCCCACTATCTCAGTGGGTATAATATCCAGTTAACACCGACCGAATACACTGCCTGTGAAGACTGAAATTATCTGTACAGTGATAATTCTTACAAATACAGTACACCAGTCAGCAGGCGCATACGGTGCAGCATTGGTCTATAGCGGCCGATTTGTTTATACTCACTGTGTTCCAAAGCAATTTGCACGGACTATCAGAGCTATATACTATAACACCAAGAAAAGGAGCAGAAATAATCTATCTTTTATCCACAAAAGAGTGGGATTTCGTTCATATATATGGACTTTGATACAAGCATGAGAGATTCCTTCTCCACCATTATACAGCTGACTTATTTATTCAACTGAAATTGTATCTAAATCACTGGGCGAATACTTGTATCAATTTGTCTTCCACACAACAGACTATCGAATCCAGGTGGAGACATTGTGACACTGTTTTCTGTCCAGCATTGAAATTATTATCGTCTTTGTCATATATATCACAAATAGAGAATAGATATAGGAGATTGTTTTATCTTATGTATTTTATATCAATGGTTTTGTATTTTAACCTATATTAATAATATTAATAAAACAAACACCCTATATTTCCATGTAAGAGTGACCAATCCTTCTTTTTTACATATTTTGCAACCTAGTCCAGTCCATCCACCTTTTTTAAGCACTACAGACTAGATGTGATGGCTAACAGGGACTTGTCTGCAGCAGTCCCACCCTAAGATTGATTCCTTTGTTAATCCTGTTTAGTACCATTTGGGGGGCGTATGGAAAAGATGAAAATTACTCTTACCATATAGCCTCCACAACGGCCCTGGGAATTCCCACCCTAATTATGTTTTCTGTAATTTTTCTGATTTGGAATTTTGTCTGTTATATACTTTAACCCAGATAAAAAATACTTATTCATCATCACCCTGAGTTCTTCGATATTTGCTGGAGAAGGTAAGGGGAGGAGGCTTTTAAATCTTTGTTCTCCACATTGTTTTCTGTCCCCTCCTGTTTAGTGCCATTGTGGCTATATGGAAAATCCAATTACCAGTAAGCGTAATTATCATCTTTCCCTTCTGAACCCAGCAGCATACCCAAACAGCAGTTTATGTCCACATTTTTGGCATTTCCATACCCAGTAGAATCTGCCTAACTATTTAAGGGGTATGGTGTGTCTCAGGTGGTGCAAGCTGGGCACTGCGTCCTGAGCACTTAACGAGGACCTTTCATCTGTTTTACTTATGGGAGCTAAAAACCTGTACTTGTACAGTTTTTTGTTTTTTTTAAACATCGCCCTGCTGCGCCTGCCTGAAGTTCTCACACTCAGTATGTAAATACTGAGCATCGGTACAGGGAGGAGTAGACACCAGGGTTTCTCAATGGGCGTCTCCTTCTCCCTGGCTGTGCCTTGATCCAATCACTAGAGATGACCTTGCAGTTCGAATGGGCGAACATATGGCGATGTCCGCCAGTGCCATATTCTTTTACATTGTGAAGAACTTTGACCCATGACACATCCATCAGGTGGTACAGGACAGCCAATTGAGACATTTCAGCACATGGAAACACCCCCTACCTTATAAATAAACTCGATCTGCCCGCCATTTTACAGTCAGTCTTTTGCCAGTGTAGGCAGAGGTTGCTGTGTGGAGCAGAGACAGACTGTTAGAGACACCAAACACTAGCTAATAGGGCCACAAAAGTCCTTTTAAGGACTGGTATAGGTGTGCTATCGATAGGTGTGACTTACTGAGGGATGTGATATACTTATTATATACTTTCGAACATAGAAAGTATATTATAGTGCATTTGTATTGTGCAGCAGTTGTGTGCTTTTCTGCTGCGATACTGCAGCTATACAGAGGGGCAAAAGCTCTTGGAACAAATAATTTCAACTGGTGTGATATACCAGTTGCCCCCCAAAAAAACTGATTGAGGCAGGGGTGTGATATACCAATAATATACTTTCTATATAGTGCATTTGGGTAGTGCATCATTTGTTTGCGGTTCTGCTGCATTACCGCAGCTACACAGAGTAACAAACGCTATTGGAACAAATAATTTCAACTGGTGTGATATACCAGTTGCCCCCCCCAAAAAACTGATTATGGCAGGGGTGTGATATACCTATAATATACTTTCTATATAGTGCATTTGAGTAGCGTAGCATTTGTGTGTGGTTCTGCTGCGTTACCGCAGATACACAAAGTGACAAACACTATTGGAACAAATTAGTTCTACGTGTGTGATATGCCAGTTGCCCCCCAAAAAAAACTGATTGAGGCAGGGGTGTGATATACCTTCTTCCAAAAATACTGCTCTTCTATAGGTACTTTGTCACAGGGTCATTTTAAAAATGACAGGCAGAGGAAGAGGCAGGCCATTCCTCAGGGGTGGTAAGAGTCGGGCAGGTGCACCAGGCTGGAGCCTAAGTGGGAATTTGCAGAAGGTGCGTGCGATTACGCACCAGAGTTGGTTGAGTGGCTCACTCAGCCTTCCGCTTCTGCACCATTCTCATCCTCTCTATCTGCACCTTCTTCACCCTCTGCTGTGTGCACCCCCAAAGACACCACCACCACCATATCCCCTCCGCTCGAGTCAGAGGAATTATTTTCCCATCCATTACAAGACCTTACCGATGCGCAGACATTATTGGCATCGGATCAGGAAGAGGAGGTATCAATGGTTGCCACCCAGCAGTCTGACGACAGTACCAAGATCAGCCCAAGGAGGGTGGTCCCCGCTGTTGCTGCCTACTCCGAGATCTCTAATGTCAGTGGTGGTGAAGGTGACGATGATGACATGTTGATGGATGTCACTTGGGTGCCCACAAAAGAGGAAGAGGAGGGGAGTTCAGAGGGAGAGACGGAGCAGTAGAGGGGAGGAGAAGCAGGCAGAACTTACAGTGCACAGGAGGCAAAAAGCAGACTGCTAATGTATCTGGAACGAGCCACCCACCTTGCACGGTCACATCTGGCACTCCCAGGACGCCGGCACATGGCTCCGCAGTGTGGGCTTTTTTTAATGTGTTTGCTGCTGACAATAGTGTTGCCATCTGCAGCCTGTGCTGTCAACGCAAAAGTTGTGGTAAGCCCAACACTCACCTAGGACAACCGCCTTAAGAAGGCACCTGGCCTCCCATCACCGAGCCCAGTGGGAACACCGTTAGAACCCACAAAGCCACACTCCCGGCACTCAACGTTCTGCCTCATCTCCTTCTCCTCTCTCCTCCCATTTGTCCTCCACTCCACCATGCCGTCGTCGCGTTCATCTGGCAAAAGGCAGGCTTCCATGGCCCAAATGTTCGAGCGTAAAAAGATGATTACCGCCGGCTTGTCGGAACTGCTAGCCCGCCAACTACTGCCATATAAACTGGTGGACTTGGAGGCCTTTAGAAAATTTTTGGGCGATTAGCGCACTGTAATGGAAGGTCCCTGGAAGGAAATATTTCTCCAAGAAGCGCATCCCAGAGCTATATGGCCACGTTCAGCGGCAAGTGAATGTATCTCTGGCACACAGTGCCAAGATACATCTGACCACAGACAAGTGGTCTAGTAAACACGGGCAGGGAAGGTACATAACTTTTACTGCCCACTGGGTGAACCTTCTGACGGCTGTCAAGAATGAAACCTGTGGCACCCGTGTGGATTTGGTGTTACCACCACGAATTGCATGCAGGCCTGCCTCTTCTCCTTCTCCATCCTCCGTCTCCTCCTCGGCTGACTCCTCCTTTTTCACTGCTACCGCCTCTTCCGCTGCCCCCCTAAGCTCCCCAGAACCTATTCGACATTGCCATGCTGTGCTGCGGCTGTTGTGCCTGGAAGCCAAGAGCCACACCGATCCTGCACTCCTTTCAGCTTTGCAGTCACAGGCCGATCAGTGGCTAACCCCACTCAATTTGACAGTAGGTAAAGTGGTGTGCGACAACGGTGCCAATCTGCTGAGCGTGCTGAAACAGGGCAAAATGACACATGTGCCGTGCATGGCACACATCCTGAACTTAGTCATGCAGTGATTTGTTGCCAAATACCCCAGGGTCCAGGACGTCTTGTGGCAGGCCAGGAAAATCTCTGGCCATTTTAGAAGATCTTACACGGCCATGGCTCGCCTTGCTGACGTTCAACGGCGACACCACCTGCCTGTCAGACGTCTGATTTGTGACTGCCCGATACGCTGGAACTCCACCTTGTATATGCTTGATAGGCTGCTCCAGAAGAAACGTGCAGTTAACGACTACCTGTATGAACTCTGCGGCAGGACAGGTTCTGGAGAGCTTGTTTTTTTTTCATGGCTGCACATGCGTGATGCATGCAGACTTCTGCGGCCATTTGATGAGATCACCAAACTGGTCAGTCGCAGCCAGGGTGCCAACAGTGACATCGTACCTTACACCTTTTTTCTGGAGCGTGCATTGCGTCGTGTCATTGATCAAGCCGTTGAGGAGCAGGAAGATGAGGAAGTCGCAATACTGGATGAATTCCCAGGGGGGCTTCTCCATCTGAGACAAGTCAAGAGGAGTCAGAGGAGGATGGTGCGGAGGAGGAGGAGCAAGAAGAGCATGCTTTAAACTTTTCTCGGATCCCTGGTGTTGTCCGTGGCTGGGGGGGGGGGGGGGGGGGGACCGAGGACGACAGTATCCTGGACGATGAGCAGGAGCCAGGCCACTCCACCGCTTTTTGTGCACCCAGCTTGCACGCAGCACTTTCATGTACTCAGCTTGCACATAGCACTTTGAATCAAGCTTATTCATATACCTAGCTTGCACGTAGCTATATGTACTCAGCCTACGCATAACACTTTATGTACCTAAGCACTTTATTTTTCAGTTTATTTTCGATAATATCACATTCAGGTAAAAGATAAGTCACACCATCATTGAAACATGTGGTATATCAATTTAAGAGATCCTTAGAGAGAGGACAATCCCCCATCAGTGACCATACATCACATCTTCCAAGGCATTCTGAATACATTCTATTTCTACCAGCATATAAGACTTTTCCTGTTTTTATGTCATTAATAAAATAATCCAAAGCAATTATTTATCATTCCATTCTATACCAGATGAGAGTGTGCCATCACATCTTTACATATAAATTTTTTCATACCAAACGGTTTCTGGGTGTACCAGTGACTGAGCACCTCTATCCATAATACATAATTGGTGAGCCACTGAACAACTAAACTTCAAATCCTGTATTTGTACCGGCCTTTAGTAAAATTGATATCCATTGACCGTCTAATATACCTCCAGCCAGTGTCGGACTGGGGTACCAAGGGCCCACCAGTAAAATTTATTTTGGGGGCCTACCATACAGATACATTCAAATATAATAAATAATCTAACAAGTTTTTTATATGAACATAGGCTGGTTGAGATGCTGTGTATGTATGTATGTAGTGCAGTAAGTCTAATGTGTTATGTGCCACTTGTGCAGGTGGTGGGAGACAAGGGGCCCACTTCACTCAGTGGCCCACTGGGGGATTCCCCTGTACTCCTGTGGGCCAGTCCAAGCCTGCCTCCAGCCACATACTAACTTGATCTTTTCTGTACGGTAAATGCATAATTTTTGGGGCCTGAAATACACTGGCCTGCAGTAAAATTTATATCCAATGACCGTGTAATCCACCTCAAGCCACATACTTGTTCTTTTCTGTCTGGTGAATGAATAATTTTTGGGTCTTGTAGTCCACTGGCCTGCAGTAAAATTGATATCCAATGACCGTGTAATCTAGCTCCAGCCACATACTTGTTCTTTTCTGTCCGGTAAATGAATAATTTTTGGGGCTTGTAGTCCACTGGCCTGCTGTTAAATTGATATCCAATGACCGCGTAATCTACCTCCAGCCACATACTTACTTGTTCTTTTATGTCCGCTGAATGCATAATTTTTGTGGCCTGTAGTCCACTGGCCTGCTGTAAAATTGATATCCAATGACCGTGTAATCTACCTCCAGCCACATACTTGTTCTTTTCTGTCCGCTGAATGCATAATTTTTGTGGCCTGTAGTCCACTGGTCTGCTGTAAAATTGATATCCAATGACTGTGTAATCTACCTCCAGCCACATACTTACTTGTTCTTTTCTGTCCACTGAATGCATAATTTTTGGGGCCTGAAGTCCACTGGCCTGCTGTAAAATAGATATCCAATGACCGTGTAAATAGAAAAGAAAAAAATCTACACACATTAATTGCGGGTGCAAATCCTTCCAAGGACCTGAGACAAAAGTCCCATATAAAATATATATGAAAAAAGACGACAGCACTCCAAAATTGTGATGGAAATAAGTGGATGGTTTATTAACCAATCTAGCAGCAACGTTATAGCTCTCTCAGACAAAGGCTCCATTGAGAGAGCTGAAACGTTGCTGCTGGATGGGTTTATAAACTATCCTCTTATTTTCATCACAATTTTGGAGTGATGCCATCTTTTTTCGTGAACTGTCCCAGCCGATGTTTGTCCATCACTACCAATCACATCGGAGAGCGTCACAGCCAGCGTGAGGTTTAAAAAAAAAAACTGGGTGGCAGCATCAACGGGGTTACCCCGCGGTATTTAGCTCCTATAAATTAAACAGATGAAAGGCCCTCTTTAAATGCCATATATGTGAAAACTTGCACCTGCCCCTGCTTATTAATTTCTACAAAATACCTGTGGTGTGAAAATGCTAACAACACCCCTTGATAAATAACTTAAGGGGTTTAATATGCACAAATGTGATTAAGACTACTTTCAGATTAGCGTTAGGATTGTCCGGCAGGCTGTTCTGGATTGTCTGGCATGCTGCAGTTTTTTGTCTGGCCGCCTCTCGGCATGTTTGCTTCCCCATCAAAGTGAATGGGGCCGGAGTGGACTTCCGGTAGCACAGATGGGCTAGCATTAGTACACATCCGGCAGGCTGTACCCCTGCCGGAACAGCCTGCCGGACAATGCTAATGCTAATCTGAAAGAAGCCTTAGCACCATTCCAGCATAATCCACACTCCACTGCTCACTACACCCATTAGTAAATTCTGTGGTTGATGTGGTTTCTAAAATAGGGTCACTTCTTGGGGGTATCTTTTATTTATTTATCCTCAAAGCCTTTACAGTTGTCCTCCAGTGCTCTTTCTCTTCTGAACCTCCACAGAGGGGGTACTGTTGTACTTGGGAAACATTATGAAAAAAAAAATTGGGGTGCTTTTTCTCCTATTACCATTTGTGAAAATGAAACATTTTAAGCTTAAACTACATATACCGTATTTTCTGGCATATAAGACGACTGGACGCATAAGACGACCCCCATCTTTTCCAGTTAAAATATAGGGTTTGGGCTATACTCGCCGTATAAGCTTACCTCTCCAACGCTATGTATCTTGGCATCAAGATCTGCAGGTAATTGTTGTGCAATTTTTGTCTTTTGCCTCAGTACCATATTATGCCTTTCCAAGAATCTAGTACACCAGGATACAGTGGCCTTAAATCTGTTGCTGTGATCTGGGTTAGATTTGGCCCACTGAAGTGCAAACAAACGTATTTTATTTCGTGTCACTACATAACCGTTTTGGCGATGCTCATTCACCATGTCTGCTACATGTTTTTCGAGTTCTGGCCAATGTGGGGTGCCTCTTCTTAATGCACACGTACCCCTTGGCATACTCTTTAATTCTTTTTCATTTGCTTTCCAGTCCCGAAACATCTTTTCTGTTACTCCATATTGTCTTGCAGCAGCACAGTTATGTTCCATGGCAAAGTTTACAACTTTAAGTTTGAAACTGGCTTCATATTTATTTCTTCTTGCTGGTGGGGTCTTGACTGTTAGCCATGTGTATACTGTACTGTATGTACTGGTGCTGTACTATATGAAATGGTACAGATACTGGTGCTGTACTGTATTCACCACCACATGTATCTGCTTCCCAGATAGACTCCGTTTTTTCACCACAGATAAGATGCACACCAAACTTCATTAGAGATCTGCCGTTCCAATATTAGAATTGGCTGAAGTGCAGATTCTGGTGGCCTGCGCTTCGTAAGTCGGTTGAGGGTTTTGTGGCAGCCTGCGAGACTTGCGCTCGTGCCAAAGTCCCTCATTCACGGCCATCAGGTCCTCTCCTTCCCTTACCCATTCCTTCCCGTCCTTGGACACATCTGTCCATGGACTTCATAACGGACCTGCCTCATTCCTCGGGGAAGACGGTGATTCTGGTGGTGGTGGACCGTTTTAGCAAAATGGTGCATTTCATCCCTTTTCCTGGTTTGCCCAATGCTAAGACGCTGGCGCAGGCATTTATTGATCACATTGTCAAATTGCACTAGATTCTTGGAAAGGCATAATATGGTACTGAGACAAAAGACGAAAATTGCACAACAATTACCTGCAGATCCTGATGCCAAAGTAAATAGCGTTGGAGGGGTAGTCTTATACGGCAAGTATATCCCAAATCCTACATTTTAACTGGAAAAGTTGGGGGTCGTCTTATACACCCAGTAGTCTTATACGCTGGAAAATATGATGATTTTTGGTTGGGGAGTCTAACATACACTGATCCACATAGGGGGCTGTTGCCAGTGTGGAATGCAATCCAATGTAGTTGTAAAGAATTGCACTGATTAGTGTGCCTATAGTAGTACTTTATGCTGGTGAACAGACTGAGTTGGATGGACGTATGCCCTTTTTCAGCCTTATATACTATGTTACTATAAAAGAGCATTAAACTAGATGGTAGCAGAAGGCCAAAATATGTGATGGCCAGTGTGTTCGAGTATAGAGACTTATTTCTATAGCTGAAATTTCTGTTGGATTGACCTCATTACTGGTTTAATCTTATATATATCTGTAACAGAAACAGTAAAAAATTAGTATAAATGAGCAGCTGCTTTAATTGACTTCTGCACTTTCGTAGGTGATTTCAGCTTTTAAGATGATAGCATGAGCTTATTAAACAATTCTAATTCTAATTTTTTTGACTATGCCCATGACATTTGCCTTGCACTGACTGTCATTAAAACTTGGCTCTTGAGCTTTTAAATTACTATGAAGGGCTATTGTAAAATGAAGATAGTTAAATAGTACTTTAATATCTTAACATTACCTTCGAAAAAAATGTAAATTATCACCAAGAAATCATGTGTGAGACATGCCGATAGGACCCATGCCTCTTTGTGGCCTGTTATATTTCAAAGATGCCTTAATTGACCTAATGTATTGGATTACACATATAGTAAGGTACATTTTGCAGTGCGCTTTGCATATATTAACCAACCTTTCCATTAGTATGATATTCCGCTGTAAGTATAAAGCTGCAATGCATTTATTATATTACTCCTGCCATTAAAATTGCTGCCTCCAAAGTAAAACATACTTTTCACAACTTAATTGCAAACTGCTAGATAGAGCGCTATGCCTTTTATATAGAACATATGCACCAATATTGACCGTATAGAGATAGATAGCCTGCACTTTATAGCTACGTCTTGTGTACATTAGATAGCATGGGTATATGTCTGTCTTTTAGGTGTTTTATTTGTGATTTGTGTGCTAATATTTGTATTGGGACTGTATTATGCATAGTGTGCATTGATGCATTTTTGTGGTTGTGTTCTCAGGATCACACTTACTCTACATATTTTACATTCAGCCCACATATTGAGTAGGGTAAAAAAAAGAAGGGGGGATGAGAGTACCCATGCATCCTTGTTCATCTACTTGGCTTCACCCATTGTTATCAAATCTAAGGTAAGGCGTCCAGCTTCCTTCAGATTTTTACTGTCCGTCCATTAAAGGAAATGTGTTCAGAAAATGACCTGTTGTTTAAAGGGGTTATTCGAGTGTTTAATACTAATGAGCAATGGACGGTGCTGTGCTTGGTAAGCTGTGAGAAGGCCGGACCTCTTCAAAGAGCTGATTGGCAAGGATCATGGGTGTCGGGCCCCTCCGATCAGTTGAGGATGGATCATTAGTACTTGGAAAATCCCTTTCAATCAAGTTTTTATGTTCAATATTGAAAAAAATATCATAAAGTCATGGCCTAAAATATTTCAGGACTTCCTGTTCTTTTGAAAGCAACCACATGGGCTATAACTCCAAAAATAGTGATGTGTTGGTTGTATTAAAACATAACTTTTACTAAAGAAATTAAGAAAATAGGCCCAAAATATATATATGTATAATAAACTATCAGAGTGGCGGTATAAAAGGTCAATGTGCACGGCGGCACCCAAGCAATTGTAAAAAAAGGGTACTCGGCGGCACCCAAAAAGAAACCTGTACTCCTAATGCTCTGTCGTCCGCGTCCAGGGTGCAGGATGTGTCCAGATAACACCAAGGTGATTAACTCCAAGCCGGACGTTCAGCTGCTAGGGACGGCGGGGTCAAGGTCAACCCTAATTGGCCCTATAAAGTGGTCTAAGGTTTGCCCTAATAACTAATTAGGGGTAGCAGCCTAACCACAGGGCACTCGTCCTTATAAGGGTGACCCTGTCGCAAGGCACTTGTCCTTATAAGGATGAGTGCCCTGTGGTTAGGCTGCTACCCCTAATTAGTCACTTGGTGTTATCTGGACACATCCTGCACCCTGGACGCGGACGACAGAGCGGTAGGAGTACAGGTTTCTTTTTGGGTGCTGCCGAGTACCCTTTTTTCACAATTGCTTGGGTGCCACCGTGCACATTGACCTGTTATACCGCCGCTCTGATAGTTTATTATACATATATATATATTGGGCCTATTTTCTTAATTTCTTTAGTAAAAGTTATGTTTTAATACAACCAACACATCACTATTTTTGGAGTTATTGTTATAGTGACCTTTATCCACAGGACCAAGTCCATTCATTTGTTTGACAACCACATGGGCTGTAGACACAATAGACAGGTGGGGACCACATTGACATCTATGGGAGATTTTTGTAGGCATGATTATTCATGATTATTCTGGGACCTGTGCAGAGGTCAGGAGGGAGTAGATAAGCTGTGATATCACCTATTGTGAATTATGGACCCTTTCATATCTATACAATGATATCTATTGTTGTAATTCTGCCCGTGATATCAATACAATGGCTTACAATGGTAGTCCCAGTTACAGAGGAAACCAGCCCCCTGTGGGGGCATTTTCTGGGTCTGCTGTGCCTGAGAACACCTAGCAATCACATGATAGCAAGGTTCAAGGGAGATAGAGGCATAGCTGCTTCCTCTGTACACCGTATAGCTCTCACTGAGCACTGTGTACCCAGGAAAGGCAGAATTTGTAATAAACTGCTTCTGTCTTTTCCTCTGTGTCCCCAGATATCTCTGGATTGCAGGAGCCCTACACTACATGCCGTACATGTACTTTACCTATAATGGACATGAGGTCCTTTGTATACACTTTTTTAAACTGCATAAGCCAACTTGCCATGAAAACCATTACATTTCACAAAATCAAACGTCATTAAAAATAAGAAGGCTGGGCAAGGAATTGGAAACTCGTTGCATTATAAGATCTAATAGAGTAGATCTATATTTTGCTAATTCCATAGGAATCCAGGTATGGGTATTATCATTAGCATTATATTGTCATTAGTTAGGTGGACACATCTTATGCAATCTATTGGTTTTAGGTTTTTCGGGCCTTCCCACCTCTGTCTTCCTACTTCTGCACCCCTATAAATTTAAAGATCATTGAAACTTTGAAATGTTGAAAAGGGTCAGTGCAACAAAACCTGAACAGCATGGTGAGCCCCACCCAGGGACATCTTACCTTAGATAAATATCCACCAAGTTTTCGAATGTCATGTTTCAAATTTTTGGGACCCAAGATCATGTTTTTAGGCTTAATTTAGTAATTCCCTAAAGGCTTTAATAGTATCACCTTATCAGTTAGTGTCGTAAGTGTGAACCCTGCCTCCCTTCTATAGAAGATCTTCAAAACATGAAATGCTGAGGTATCTTGAAACCAGATTTGAGAGTCCTTGCTCTAATGCAGTGGTAGCAAACCTAGGGCATGCATTTGGGAACCATGGAGGACATATAGAGGCTTCATCACCTGATTAATACTTGTGCTACATTCCCAGACATACTTGGGGAGTCTAGGTGACATTAGTTCTGGAAGTTGCTCTGGTTTTTTATCTACACACTCTGGATCCCCTACTTTTAGAGACACTTCATTATTAACATTTAAGCAACCTAATTCGGAAAAACACTGATCACAGCAATTAGTCTCCAACCAATACGACCCCCCCCCCCCCCTCCATTCTTACTACCCTGGGCTCGTTACCCTCATATAAACTGTTTTATTTCTTTAAATAATGGTAGAGTTAGATATAAGGTAACTGTCTTCAAATTAGTGTGCATACCAGTTGTTTTGCTCTTTTCATGATGTTAATGCCATGTCTATCTATCTCTATCTCGTGTGTGAGATACTCTGTTGTATTATGGTATGCTTCTTTCTTGTCAATAAAAAGAGAATTATGAACCTAGGGCACACATGTCAGAGGGGACACTCAGAACCCATCTCTGTGGGCACACACGCAGGGCCGGATTATAGGCAGGCAGGCCTGGACTGGCAATCTGGGGGCCGGCCAGTCCACTCTTCAAATGTGAGGCACGTTGACGCTTCCTGGCGGGTGGTGCACCTGCCCTCCACTAGCTCTATGTGGGCCATCGGCAACATTGCTGTGCTAACGCCCCTCCTCCCCTGCAGCCTCAGCGTGTGGTAGACTCCCATACAGTTTGGGAACCCCGAGTGGATGTAGGTAGGCCTCAGCCCTGTATATGAACTCCATATTATGGAGCTCCTCCATTGGAGGCTGTATCTAAGGAGATGAAGACCTATGTAATATACTGCCCTGTATATGGATGCTGGAAGGAGGTGATGAGCGATGTATTAAACTGCCCTACATATATGGTGGATGCTTAGGAGGTGATGAGCTATGTATTATACTTCCCTGTATATGGATGATGTATGTAAGCAGACTATGACTATGTATTATACTGGAACCCATATACAGGGCAGTATGATACATAGGTCATTGTCGCGGCCCAAATCACTGTGTAGCCATTTTATGTTTGTGGGCTGGTGAGCTTTGTGTGCCAGGGCTGCTTTTAACTCCCAGTCTGGCCCATGTTAATCTATGAGTTGTTTTTCTAAACTAAAACCTTGGTATTCAGGTTACATTGCCGTGTTGGCACTTTGCAATAAATAAGTGGGTTTCGGGTTGCAGTTTGGGAACTCGGTCTCTAAAAGATTCACCATCACTGCTCTAATGAGTGGATGTACAGTCAGGTCCATAAATATTGGGACATCCACACAATTGTAACATTTTTGGCTCTATACACCACCACAGTGGATTCGAAATTAAACGAACAAGATGTGCTTTAAATGTAGACTGTCAGCTTTAATTTGAGGGTATTTACATCCAAATCAGGTGAACGGTGCAGGAATTAAGACAGTTTGCATATGTGCCTCCCACTTGTTAAGGAGCCAAAAGTAATGGGACAACTGGCTTCTCAGCTGTTCCATGACCAGGTGTATGTTATTCCCTCATTATCCCAATTACAATGAGCAGATAAAAGGTCCAGAGTTCAATTCAAGTGTGCTATTTGCAGTTGGAATCTGTTGCTGTCAACTCTCAAGATGAGATCCAAAGAGCTGTCACTATCAGTGAAGCAAGCCATCATTAGGCTGAAAAAACAAAACAGAGAAATAGCAAAAACATTAGTCGTTGCCAAACAATTGTTTGGAACATTCTTAAAAAGAAGGAACGCACCGGTGAGATCAGCAACACCAAAAGACCCGGAAGACCACGGAAAACAACTGTGGTGGATGACCGAAGAATTCTTTCCCTGGTGAAGAAAACACCCTTCAAAACAGTTGGTCAGATCAAGAACACTCTCCAGGAGGTAGATGTATGTGTGGCAAAGTCAACAATCAAGAGAAGACTTCACTAGAGTGAATACAGAGGGTTCACCACATGATGTAAACCATTGGTGAGCCTTAAAAACAGGAAGGCCAGATTAGAGTTTGCCAAATGACATCTATAAAAACCTTCACAGTTCTGGAACAACATCCTATGGACAGATGAGACCAAGATCAACTTGTACCAGAGTGATGGGAAGAGAAGAGTATGGAGAAGGAAAGGAACTGCTCATGATCCTAAGCATACCACCTCATCAGTGAAGCATGGTGGTGGTAGTGTCATGGTGTGAGCATGTATGGCTGCCAATGGAACTGGTTCTCTTGTATTTATTGATGATGTCACTGCTGACAAAAGCAGCAGGATGAATTCTGAAGTGTTTCGGGGAATATTATCTGCTCATATTCAGCCAAATGCTTTAGAACTCATTGGACGGCGCTTCACAGTGCAGATGGACAATGACCCAAAGCATACTGCAAAAGCAACCAAAGGGTTTTTTAAGGGAAAGAAGTGGAATGTTATGCAATGGCCAAGTCAATCACCTGACCTGAATCCGATTGAGCATGCATTTCACTTTCTGAAGACAAAACTGAAGGGGAAAAGATCAAGCAGGAACTGAACACAGTTGCAGTAGAGGCCTGGCAGAGCATCACCAGGGATGAAAACCAGTGTCTGGGGATGTCTATGCGTTCCAGACTTCAGGCTGTAATTGACTGCAAAGGATTTGCAACCAAGTATTAAAAAGTTAAAGTTTGATTTATGATTATTATTCTGTCCCATTACTTTTGGTTCCTTAACAAGTGGGAGGCACATATGAAAACTGTTGTAATTCCTACATCGTTCACCAGATTGTATGTAAATACCCTCAAATTAAAGCTGACAGTCTGCAGTTAAAGCACATCTTGTTTGTTTTATTTCAAATCCATTGTGGTGGTGTATAGAGCCAAACGTTTTAGAATTGTGTTGATGTCCCAATATTTATGGACCTGACTGTATATATTTTGGCAATACATTCTCATGGAAACACAATTAACGTATGTAACATTGAGTTGATTTATTAATGACCTTCATAGTGTGTTATGGGCAATATGAAGTTAGCATAATAGACATCAACTAGATTAAAGAGCACTGTGATAAAAGGCCTGTATTCTGATGTAAATGTAATGAGAATCCTAAAGAACTGAGCAGTGCTGCTATAAACATCAAAGCTGTAGTCCCTGCTTTTCAATTAAATGGTAATAGTAATTTTAATTGCATCTATCTGACATTGAGCTCTTTATTGCATGGAACCAGTTAGGACTGACTACAGTCTTTTATTTTCATTTTTAATGTCATATTGATATTAAAATAATTAACATCACAAATGTATGTTTATGTTGTACAAAACAAAAAGCTAATATTAAGGCAATATACTCGGTAATAAGGTAATATACTAACATTTATTTTGGTCTTGACCAACTTCCCTGTGACATTGTTTTGATAGTGACATGACATCAATTATATGGAGTGGCATTCTCACCTAACCGTTCTAGCAGGCTGTTCTGGTAGAGGGACAAGCTTCGCGAGTTCATTGTATCTGGCATAGCAGGACACTTGGAAAGGAAGAGGTGGATCCAGTGAGTTTAAAATAACTTCTTCTTCATTGAAACATATTCACATTGAAAAAACGCACATCTTGCGCTGTATCTAACCACAGTATTTTTTTGTGTGAAACTGCTTGAGAAGAGTAGACATTTTTCTTGCTTCCAGTTTTTCTTGCATGGTGTTGTGATCTTCAGGTTTCTTCCATGCACCACAGCCGTATTTTATGTGCATGAGGACATTGACATCGTAGAATGGTGGAGACGTCAATCAAGACTAAGGAAGTAGTGTTGTGCAGGGTTTACTGACGAGACCCAAAGCACTTGCTAGCTTGGAGCTACCCAGGGGCCCATGATATCCCATCAGCAAAATGGATTAAAGTTATCTTTCTTAGACATGATAAGCCTATTTGTGGCAACAATGGTATGTATTGTGCAACCACATTTGTCTATTACACCTATAGATTATCTGACAGATTTTCTGACCAATCATTGGTCAGATGGCCATTTACACACACAGATCTTTTGTTATACACACCAACTACTGGTCTGATTGAACAGAAATTGGTCAGATAATCTGTTGGTGTAATACAGCACTAAGTACCATATAAATTTATAGGAGGGCTCTCATATAAATTAAAGGATAGGCCATCAATATTAGATTGGCAGGATAATAGGAAAGGCCCTGAATATCAACGTCCCAGAAAACCTGTTTAACCCCTTCCCGACCAGCACCATAATAGTACGGAGCAGCGGGACGTGACTTGCCGCCCAGCGTTGTACTATTACGGCCCACTTATCGGGCAGGTGCAGGAGCTGTGCCCACCTGATCAGCTGCAGGGGACCAGCTGTTCACGTTATCCGGACCCCTGCTGTATGCGCCAGCATCGGTGAAAACACCGATGACGGCACATGAACCCCCTCTATGCCACGGTCAGCGCTGACCGCAACATAGAAGGGGTTTGCTGAGGGTAAGGGAACCCATCGGGCTGCACAATGCCTTGCACGGCATCGGGACCTGCCTTCTACGGGTGCCCAGGAGATCCAGCCTCAGGCTGGGTCTCCTAGGCAACCTGTCAGTGTATTGTCTGGGTCTCCTAGGCAATACAGATGTATTGTAATGCATTTCAGAGGGGATCAGACCCCCAAAAGTTAAAGTAAAAAATAAAGTTAAAAAAAACAGTTTTTAACCACTTCAGCTAGCTGAAACCCCCTTCATGACCAGAGCACTTTTTACACTTCGGCACTACACTACTTTCACCGTTTATCGCTCGGTCATGCAACTTACCACCCAAATGAATTTTACCTCCTTTTCTTCTCACTAATAGAGCTTTCATTGGGTGGTATTTTATTGCTGCTGACGTTTTTACTTTTTTTGTTATTAATCGAAATGTAACGATTTTTTTGCAAAAAAATGACATTTTTCACTTTCAGCTGTAAAATTTTGAAAAATAAACGACATCCATATATAAATTTTTCGCTAACTTTATAGTTCTACATGTCTTTGATAAAAAAAAAATGTTTGGGCAAAAAAAAAAAATGGTTTGGGTAAAAGTTATAGCGTTTACAAACTATGGTACAAAAATGTGAATTTCCGCTTTTTGAAGCAGCTCTGACTTTCTGAGCACCTGTCATGATTCCTGAGGTTCTACAATGCCCAAACAGTAGAAAAACCCCACAAATGACCCCATTTCGGAAAGTAGACACCCTAAGGTATTTGCTGATGGGCATAGTGAGTTCATAGAACTTTTTATTTTTTGTCACAAGTTAGCGGAAAATGATGATGACTTTTTATTTTTATTTTTTTCTTACAAAGTCTCATATTCCACTAACTTGCGACAAAAAATAAAAAATTCTAGGAACTCGCCATGCCCCTCACGGAATACCTTGGGGTGTCTTATTTCCAAAATGGGGTCACTTGTGGGGTAGTTATACTGCCCTGGCAATTTAGGGGCCCAAATGTGTGAGAAGAACTTTGCAATCAAAATGTGTAAAAAATGACCGGTGAAATCCGAAAGGTGCACTTTGGAATATGTGCCCCTTTGCCCACCTTGGCATCAAAAAAGTGTGACACATCTGGTATCACCGTACTCAGGAGAAGTTGGGGAATGTGTTTTGGGGTGTCATTTTACATATACCCATGCTGGGTGAGATAAATATCTTGGCAAAAGACAACTTTTCCAATTTTTTTATACAAAGTTGGCATTTGACCAAGATATTTTTCTCACCCAGCATGGGTATATGTAAAATGACACCCCAAAACACATTCCCCAACTTCTCCTGAGTACGGTGATACCAGATGTGTCACACTTTTTTGATGCCAAGGTGGGCAAAGGGGCACATATTCCAAAGTGCACCTTTCGGATTTCACCGGTCATTTTTTACACATTTTGATTGCAAAGTTCTTCTCACACATTTGGGCCCCTAAATTGCCAGGGCAGTATAACTACGCCACAAGTGACCCCATTTTGGAAAGAAGACACCCCAAGGTATTCCGTGAGGGGCACGGCGAGTTCCTAGAATTTTTTATTTTTTGTCGCAAGTTAGTGGAATATGAGACTTTGTAAGGAAAAAAGAAAAAAAAAGAAAAATCATCATTTTCCGCTAACTTGTGACAAAAAATAAAAAATTCTAGGAACTTTTCCTTTTTTTTTTTTTTTTTTGAGTTTTAAAGTATTTTAATTCATGATCTTCATGGTTCCGCGAACAGCATTGGAGACACAATCGCATGGAGGACACTGCTCTACATACATAATAGACATTATTCTCAGCAGCGAAAGTAAAATAAAAATATAATTTTTTGGTCTTAACCATGTATAAAAATGTAGTTCATGGTTACAATGCCTCTTGCATAATAGTTAAAAACGTTATGTATAAAAAAATGGAATTATTTTTCATTATACAATCCTCTGCCAAGTCGATATCATGCTATAGATAACCATATTTTAGCTCCATACTGTTAACTAAAACAGAAAGCTGCTTTGCACTGTGATCTATCAGTGACCTCAATTACATCATATTTATTTTTTTTTTATTTTTTTTTTAATCTCCATATTTTATTTATAATACAAAAATACATATCAGCATGACATTTATAATATAGATCATCCCCAACCCGCCCCAGCCCCCCCCCCCCCCCTCCCAGCCTTGCAGGAAAGAAAAAAAAAAAAAAAAAAAAAAAAAAAAAAAATTTAATTAATTAATTAAACCGTAACCCACTCTTCCCACAGACCAATCCATTTTAAGTAGGCTCCTCTTTGTTTGTACAAAATCTTCTCGTAGTTTTTCACCTTCTCAACCAGAGCCATCCAGTTACCGCAATCTGGAATGGTGGAGCTAAACCACAATCTAGCAACAATAAGCCTAGCCAGGAACATAACCTTAATCAGTAATTGACGATTTATGGGCTGATAGTTAACCTCCGATAGGTCTCCCAGGACCCATATCCTGGGGGACAAAGGAACAAGCATATTCAGTTTGCAAGCCAAGGTGGTCTGGACTGATCTCCAATAACTACCCATCATCGGGCAATCCCAGAACAGATGTAGGTGATCTGCCCCGGGGTCGCCACAGCGTGGGCAATCAGAGGAGGTCCTAAGTCCTCTTCTATATAACCACATAGGTGTCACATATATTTTGTGCAGAATGTTAAATTGTACAACAGTGTGATTAAAATTGTGTGAAACATATTTTAAGCTTTCCCCTATAGTCTCCCAATCTGGGGGACCCACCTCTGAAAGTAACAAAGACCAGGACTTCTGTCCTGGAGAAAGAAGACCCATAAAAAAGTGTTTCATTAAGTGTCTATAACAATATGACATTTTGATTTTTGTAGCAGTTTTCTTAATAATAAGATTGTGTAAAAATTCAGGAGAATCTATGTAAAAATTCAGGAGAATCTATGAAAAAAAATTCTAGGAACTTGCCGTGCCCCTCACGGAATACCTTGGGGTGTCTTCTTTCCAAAATGGGGTCACTTGTGGCGTAGTTATACTGCCCTGGCAATTTAGGGGCCCAAATGTGTGAGAAGTACCTTGCAATCAAAATCTGTAAAAAATGGCCTGTGAAATCCGAAAGGTGCACTTTGGAATATGTGCCCCTTTGCCCACCTTGGCAGCAAAAAAGTGTGACACATCTGGTATCGCCGTACTCAGGAGAAGTTGGGGAATGTGTTTTGGGGTGCCATTTTACATATAACCATGCTGGGTGAGAGAAATATCTTGGCAAAAGATAACTTTTCCCATTTTTTTATACAAAGTTGGCATTTGACCAAGATATTTTTCTCACCCAGCATGGGTATATGTAAAATGACACCCCAAAACACATTCCCCAACTTCTCCTGAGTACGGCGATACCAGATGTGTGACACTTTTTTGCAGCCTAGATGCGCAAAGGGGCCCAAATTCCTTTTAGGAGGGCATTTTTAGACATTTGGATCCGAGACTTCTTCTCACACTTTCGGGCCCCTAAAAAGCCAGGGTAGTATAAATACCCCACATGTGACCCCACTTTGGAAAGAAGACACCCCAAGGTATTCAATGAGGGGCCTGGCGAGTTCCTAGAAATTATTATTTTTTTGCATAAGTTAGCGGATATTGATTTTTTTTGTTTTTTTCTCACAAAGTCTCACTTTCCGCTAACTTAGGACAAAAATTTCAATCTTTCATGGACTCAATATGCCCCTCACGGAATACCTTGGGGTGTCTTCTTTCCGAAATGGGGTCACATGTGGGGTATTTATACTGCCCTGGCTTTTTAGGGGCCCTAAAGCGTGAGAAGAAGTCTGGAATATAAATGTCTAAAAATGTTTACGCATTTGGATTCCGTGAGGGGTATGGTGAGTTCATGTGAGATTTTATTTTTTGACAGAAGTTAGTGGAATATGAGACTTAGTAAGAAAAAACAAAAACAAAAACAAACAAAAAATTTCCACTAACTTGTGCCAAAAAAATGTCTGAATGGAGCCTTACAGGGGGGGTGATCAATGACAGGGGGGTGATCAATGACAGGGGGGTGATCACCCATATAGACTCCCTGATCACCCCACTGTCATTGATCACCCCCCTGGTAAGGCTCCATTCAGACGTCCGTATAATTTTTACGGATCCATGGATCGGATCCGCAAAACACATGCGGACGTCTGAATGGAGCCTTACAGGGGGGTGATCAATGACAGGGGGGTGATCAATGACAGGGGGGTGATCACCCATATAGACTCCCTGATCACCCCCCTGTCACTGATCACCCCCCCTGTAAGGCTCCATTCAGACGTCCGCATGATTTTTACGGATCCATGGATACATGGATCGGATCCACAAAACACATGCGGACGTCTGAATGGAGCCTTACAGGGGGGTTATCAATGACAGGGGGTGATCACCCCCCTGTCACTGATCACCCCCCCTGTAAGGCTCCATTCAGATGTCCGCATGATTTTTACGGATACATGGATCGGATCCACAAAACACATGCGGACGTCTGAATGGAGCCTTACAGGGGGGTGATCAATGACAGGGGGTGATCAGGGTGATCACCCCCCTGTCACTGATCACCCCCCCTGTAAGGCTCCATTCAGATGTCCGCATGATTTTTACGGATCCATGGATACATGGATCGGATCCACAAAACACATGCGGACGTCTGAATGGAGCCTTACAGGGGGGTGATCAATGACAGGGGGGTGATCAATGACAGGGGGGTGATCACCCATATAGACTCCCTGATCGCCCCCCTGTCACTGATCACCCCCCCTGTAAGGCTCCATTCAGACGTCCGCATGATTTTTACGGATCCATGGATACATGGATCGGATCCACAAAACACATGCGGACGTCTGAATGGAGCCTTACAGGGGGGTGATCAATGACAGGGGGTGATCAGGGTGATCACCCCCCTGTCACTGATCACCCCCCCTGTAAGGCTCCATTCAGACGTCCGCATGATTTTTACGGATCCATGGATCCATGGATCGGATCCACAAAACACATGCGGACGTCTGAATGGAGCCTTACAGGGGGGTGATCAATGACAGGGGGTGATCAGGGTGATCACCCCCCTATCACTGATCACCCCCCCTGTAAGGCTCCATTCAGATGTCCGCATGATTTTTACGGATCCATGGATACATGGATCGGATCCACAAAACACATGCGGACGTCTGAATGGAGCCTTACAGGGGGGTGATCAGGGAGTGTATATGGGTGATCACCCGCCTGTCATTGATCACCCCCCTGTAAGGCTCCATTCAGACGTCCGCCTGTGTTTTGCGGATCCGATCCATGTATCCATGGATCCGTAAAAATCATGCAGACGTCTGAATGGAGCCTTACAGGGGGGTGATCAATGACGGAGGTGATCAGGGAGTGTATATGGGTGATCACCCGCCTGTCATTGATCACCCCCTGTAAGGCTCCATTCAGACGTCCGCATGTGTTTTGCGGATCCGATCCATGTATCCATGGATCCGTAAAAATCATGCGGACGTCTGAATGGAGCCTTACAGGGGGGTGATCAATGACAGGGGGGTGATCAATGACAGGGGGTGATCAGGGAGTGTATATGGGTGATCACCCGCCTGTCATTGATCACCCCCCTGTAAGGCTCCATTCAGACGTCCGTATGCGTTTTGCGGATCCGATCCATGTATCCGTGGATCCGTAAAAATCATACGGACGTCTGAACGGAGCCTGACAGGGGGGTGATCAATGACAGGGGGGTGATCAATGACAGGGGGGTGATCAGGGAGTTTATATGGGGTGATCATGGGTTCATAAAGGGTTAATAAGTGACGGGGGGGGGGGTGTAGTGTAGTGTAGTGTTTGGTGCGACTTTACTGACCTACCTGTGTCCTCTGGTGGTCGATCCTAACAAAAGGGACCACCAGAGGACCAGGTAGGAGGTATATTAGACGCTGTTATGAAAACAGCGTCTAATATACCTGTTAGGGGTTAAAAAATTCGGATCTCCAGCCTGCCAGCGAGCGATCGCCGCTGGCAGGCTGGAGATCCACTCGCTTACCTTCCGTTCCTGTGAGCGCGCGCGCCTGTGTGCGCGCGTTCACAGGAAATCTCGCGTCTCGCGAGATGACTCGTATATGCGTCCAGGAGGAGTAAAGCAACCACCTCCCGGACGCATATATGCGTTAGGCGGTCGGGAGGTGGTTAATTAATAAAATATTAAGTTTCAAGTGAAAAAAGAAAAGTGCCCCTTTCCCCCTGATTATATAATAAAAAAGAAAAGAAAAAACACACATACTAGGTATTGCCGCGTCCGTAACAACCGGCTCTATAAATATATCACATGATCCACCCCGTTTGATAAAAACCATAAAAAAACTAAATAGAAACGGTGTCAAAAAAAGCCATTTCCGTCACCTTACATCACAAAAAGTGCAACCAAGCGATCAAAAAGGCATGTGTCCCACAAAATGATACCAATAAAACCGTCACCTCATCCCGCAAACAATAAACCCCTACATAAAACTGCAAATTTTTCTAAATTTTTGGTAAATTTGGGATTTTTTCAGAATCAAAGGTGACATATATTGACTCAAATTTATGACTATCATGAAGTACAATGTGTCATGGGAAAACAGTCTCAGAATGGCTTGGATAAGTAAAAGTGTTCCAAAGTTATTACCACATAAAGTGACACATGTCAGATTTGAAAAAAAAAATGGCCTGGGCAGGAAGGTGAAAACTGGCCCAGGGTAGAAAGGTTTAAGACACAACCTGGATGCTTAAAGGGGTTGTCTGGGTTCAGAGCTGAACCCAGACATACCCATATTGTCACCCAAGCAGCCCCACTAATATGAGCATCGGAGCATTTCATGCTCCGATACTCTCCAAGGCATTTTATGGAGATTCGGTGACGTACTAAGCTCTCCATAGGGACTGCTAAGCGGAGGCTTCCGCCCAGCAGTGAGCCCAATTATATCAGCGACACTAATGGGTGGGGCAGCGCTAAAGCCGGCCCATCAGAGTCGGTAACATCACCGAAGCCTCTGCCTAGCAGTGTACCAAAGTAAACAAACAAGCCCTTGACCTGCAAGATCCAGCTGCATGGGTGAAAATGGGGCGCTGCCTGGGTGAAAACGTGGGTATGTCTAGGTTCAGATCTGAACCCAGACAACCCATTTAAATGATGAATAGATTCTGAGTATACCATCAAGCATGGTGCATTGATTTAAAAATTATAAGCTGCAAATACAGCATCATACCTAGTAATTTAATTTACCTGTCTCATGGCACCCCATGTCTATTCTCTATGGCTCTTATGACTGTAATATTCATGGCTCTTATAATGTTATATTTTCTTTTTCTTCCTTTATCTGGAGTCTATGCTATCATTTAATTTGTCTTTGAATATGTATGTTCGATGAATCGGAATGTTGACTATTCTTTCACATGTTTGCATTACATTTTCAGTGTGCAGTTGATACTTTCATTTATTTCTCTCATCTTCTCTTGGCTTCATTTAGAAAGCAAGGTCTTCTCTTATATTATAATTTCTATGTATCAGTTGGCTGTGGTTTGTTGAACATAAATGATCACTGCTTGTGTCATTGGGTGTATAACAGTGCTACATCGACCTGTGTAAAGACCCATGTCAGATCTGCTTTGACAGCTGTAAAATAAAAAGCTGGACAAAAGAGTTCAGCATGCTGGTTTTGTTATGTCAGGAAAATATGGAAGCCATTATAGTCAATGGGGTCCATCGGCACAACTGATGTCCATCATGTGACAGATCTTTTTTTGGCATGCATTCCATTTTCCTATTTCTTTGAAGGACCATAGGAACAAAATGCTTGACTGAGATATGAACAAAGTCTTACCTTTCTCAGCTGCCAGCTATGTTGATTTCTATTTTCACTACCATTGGAGGAGATACTAGCTACTTCCTTCCTCACTAATATACATATTCAATGCTGGATTATAATAAGGGTGTTTTGGCCGCCCCAAAACACCCATCATTATCCATGGACAAACATCCGGGGAGGGAGATACAAGATCCCATGGCTCCCGTCCCCACTGTTTGCCCTTATAGGCCACAGACCATGAGAGTATGAGGAAAGAGAACATCTACATTAGAGGATATGTCACTGGATATAATAGTTATAGAGTGCTGTATTCTCCTGTATGTTTGGTAGCACTGAATGTAATGTCCACCTAAATATGTCTTTAGCACTAGGGTTGGGGAGGGTATACTGTGCAGTATTATATAGCAAGGTATGTTAGTGTTTTGTTTCCTATTTAATTCCTTGCAATGTCATTGGTAAGTGGTACCTGGAACCTTACCACTCCACATTTCTGGAATCTGAAGTAACTGCACATACGTACTGCACACGGAAGACCTTTAGGTGGGTCCAGGAGGCTTGAAAACATCTAGCTATGTAACAGAAAGGTTAGCTCTATTAAAAACATTCTAAAGGTAACATGTGTCTTGCTACCATCGCCTCTCTTTATATCATAGTGGTGTCGGTCGGGTGCCATGTTGGGAACTGGCCGATAGGGAGCTCGCTCATTTGTTCACAGCTTTGGTTAAGTTTGGTTTGTTATCTTTTTTATATATCTTTTATCATAGTTTAGTAAACTTTTTATGAACCTAAGCACACTCAGACTTCCCCACGGTGGAACAGGTGAATCCCACAATGGGCCCCTAGTCCCCCACCCCCTGCACAAGAAGTACATCACAGTAGACTGACTGGACGACATGTAGATAGGCAGCATACAGCGCCATAACCAGCCTGTATTTGTATAGCAAATTGGGTAGGTTAACAAACTACTCAGTTATTATAGAAGCATCGGTAGACAGTATCCACTTTCCCCAGTGACCTGGGTCATCTTGTTCCACCTTGATGTGTGAGCAGGTAATAATTGCATGTAGCTTAGTGGGCCTCCGGAATGAATTTTACTGGTGGACCAGAGGCACCCCAGTCCGACACTGCACATAGGTCATGTTAAGTCTATTCTTTCCCAAATCTCAGATCTCATTGTAATACTTATAGTTTTTTGAGGAACAGACCTGGGCCTTTGGGTCACTTAATCCTCCCCTGACTAGAAGCTGTATATACTGCAGTAAACCTAAGACTACACCATACTTAAACAGAGGCTGCCTGCTTTGATGCAACATTTATATGTATATGTTTAATACAAAGGCATTTTCCATTTTGATGGATACAAATGACATGGCAGGACAATATTTATTCCACATTAATGGCTTTTAAAACTGGGCTTTGAATCGTGACTCCTCCAGTCCTGACAGCTATTATTCTTAGTTGTCATTACCATATCCCCATTTGCCAAACATGTACATAGCACAAGTGGAGTATCACAAACATTCATTACTAGCGACATTAAGAAATCATTATGATGAAAGTAGTCCTCTTAGAGATAAGCAGGATTCAGTGATAGTTGTCTATAGACAAATGATTGTCTTATTTATGTATTCTAATTAAGAAATGAGCTGATACTGGGTATAGCCAGTCAATGCTTCCTTTTTGTATCCATTTAGTCCTGAATGATCTCTTTTGACACAAGTGAGGTCTGATTAGACCACAACTCATCTCCATGACACAGGCAGCATCTGTCACAATCTTGACCCATCCTCTTCTAGATCTCTCATCCGTGCATTTGTATTGTCATGATTATTATCTCAACTTCATTCTCTTTTAGCTGACAAACTGTTAAGGGCTCAGTGGGTTCCAATCTGTAAAAGTAGAGGAAACACAAATTGGAGATAAATTGTCTTAAAAATTGTGGTAAATTAATCACAATGGAGGACATTCATCTACGTCAGTTTTGTGGCTTAAAAATGTTGCAAGTCGTGCTAATTGCTGCGTTTTCTGCGACATTTGGTGAGCCTTGCCACTTTCAAAGTGGTTTATGTTTAAGTGACAAAAGTGAGATTATACTTGGATTATGGCACATTTACTATGTTACGACTTTTGCAAATGTCGCCCAAAAGTCGCATCTCCACACCAGTCAACCCCCAGTGTACTTTTACACATTTAGGTGTAAACCACATTGCAAGCATACCAAATATATTATTAATGTGTACCATTTCATTCATTTGGCGCAGGCACACATAGCAAATGACACAAAATCAACGCAAATGATAACTCTTCCCGATGTTCAAATTATCCACAAACATCAGTCGCCAACAAATACAATTCAGCACATTTTTTAATTCAGTGAGTGCACACTTCCTGGCTCCCACACAAAATTCAGTGTGAATTAAACACTGTACATTTGGTATTACATTATTCCTCATTTCGCCTTCAGTGATGATATTCCAGTGTTTTGGTTTTATTTATTGCATTTTCTTTTCAGCTCAAATGTTTCTATTTAAAAAATTAATAGAATCTAAAGGGAAACTATGGACATATTGCCATTCGTTCAAACAAAGAGTTGGGTGCTATTAGGGTTGTTACTATACCAAAATTTTGATTTGATTTTGATCCCACAAAAAAGTATTGTGATACTCAATACCATTCGATACCATAAAACATAAAAATAAAACACCTAAAAAGCCGTGTGTATTCTGCATTTTATGGAACGTCCAGCCCATAATAGAACAGTCTTATCCTATTTTTGGGGGGGATAAGGTGAAAAAAAAATTGCCCATGTTTTTATTATTTTTGTTCCTGTTACGGCGTTCACCGCATAGGAGATATTTTTAAATATATTAATAGTTCAGACTTTTTCGAACATGGCGATACATGTAATATTTTTTTTTTTATTGTTAATATATTTTATTTGTAAAATTGGGAAAGGGGTTGATTTAAACTTTTAATATTTTGGTGTTTTTTATTTATTTATATTCATTAAGTAGAAGCCCCCTTAAGGGCTAGAACTCTTGTCCTATTAACCCTTTCTTTCCATTGGCGGCAGTGGCGGCTGTGGCACAGTGGGGAGGGAGGGACTCTTTCTTCACTGTGCCAGCTCAGTAACCATGGCACACGCCAAGGGCGGCGCGCACAGCCTAGTATTGGAAAATAGTAAATTCCGGTATCGGGTCGATCCAGGTGCAAAATTATCGAATAGGCATCGAAAGTTTGATACCCGGTGCAACCCTATTCTCTATAGCTTATATCAAAAACTAAATGGGCAAAAAGGCTGGCAATACAGCCTTCCATTAGCAGACCATTAGAACCTGACCTTTAATTAATGATTTATTTAAAATATATGTGGAACAAGGACGAAGAGTCAGTACTGTGTCTGCACCTAGAATCTGTCAAAAAAATGGTGCGAATTTGGTGCAACTAGGATTTATACAATTGTTTGAAGCACCCAAAATGGGTGGAGCTTACAAGGAAGGGGCACGACTTCATGGAAAAGGGGCATGCCCCATAATTCTGGTCCAAAATTCTGTCTCAATATAAACCAACCAATAGTTGGTATACAGTTGTACAAAAGCCTGAGCCTCTGTGATAAATCTGGTGCAGGTCTACACAACCTGTCTAAGCTTCTGCCATCTATAGGATTAGTAAATCTGCCCCATTTTGTTATCAGTATTTGTAAATATAATATATATCTTCTTTATCAGTATTTTGAATAGATATAAAAATGATACAAAATAAATACATTTGGTATTTTTAGTTTGGTATTCAATAGATACCATATTCATTTTGAGGATATTTCACCATTTAGTGTCTATTCATCTACAAAACCTGAAGTCATTTGTGTGGCAAGATTATATAGAGACACTTGGATTGTGTTCTGTTAAACCTTGCGCTATTGAGGTATGGAGATTACTGCTCAATGTCCTTCATGCATTCTGAGAGTTTTGTATTGATCCTGTAAGGACTTTAAGAGGTGCAACTAATTGCCAATACCTCTACACGAATACATCTATAGAATGTCATTAAGTAGTTCTATTAACTTATTTGAAAGTATATTAAGCAATACCTTATATATAAATTGTAATATCCACAGATGGACAGTATAAGCCTTAATTCTGTTCTTCAGGTTCTTTTTCAAATATAATATACTACTCTACTTGGATAATAACTAATCCTAGATATATTCATGTAGCATAAGTCGGACATTTTTAACATATTATAGAATTGAAGTTATAGCATTTAAAAGGGATCTGTCACCAGCAACCTTCCTATCAAACTATTAGTATAGACACATAGCTGGAGTTCATCCGATTGAAATGCCGTTTTTCTTAAGTGGATCAGAGGCTCTGTTACCAAGTTATGATACTTTTTCTTAATATAAAATTTTGGCTTTTAGTGCAATGAGGGCATCACCATTGCTGTTGTTGCACCCCAGCTCCACTTGTTTCTGTGGCCAGCCCCTCCCTGAATGCTTTGATTGACAGGGCCAGGCAGTGGCAAACATTTAAGCTGGCAGGAGGTCAGTGAGGTGAGTAAAGCTTCTTTTATTTTTTTTTTACTATTTTGCCTTTATTATCTAAAAAATATTATCCCACCAGATAAGACAGTGTGGGAAATTATAGCCATTACTTATCAGTACCCATGGTTACCAGTATGATACCATTTATTTGACATGACCAAAACAAAAGTAAAGGTTATATAATATATAATAACTCCTGTAATACTCCCTTAAAGTCAAATCATGCTGCTTGATCCGGTGGCCAAATAACAGGGTGATTTTAAGGGTTCGCTATCATTTGAGTAGCATAATCAGATGACCTCTGCCTGTTAGAGGGGTTTTCCAGGATTTTAATATTGATGACCTGTCCTTAGGATAGGTCATCAATATCAGATCGGCCGGGGTCTTGCACCCGCCGTCGGCCTTCCTTTCAACCAACTGATCAGTGGGCATATGTGCTCAGTTCCATCCTTCAACTGCTACCAGCTGCAGCAGAAAGGAAAAAACCTGTGAGAGATTGCACGCCCCCTGACCTGCCAGCTTGAAGTAAATCTAGAAGAACAATTGGAGCAATAAATGGGGGGATCTCCAGATCCATGTGAGGTACAGGGCTGGTTCTAGCTTTGTTAGACAGAGACTCATGTACTATATGATGTCTTGATTTTATTTTTTCACAGTACTCATGGGATAACACCTTTTATTTAAAGCACAAATATTATAGATTTATGAACTATAGCTCCAGAATGAAATTGTAAGCCAGCCTAGTTCATTCATGAACTTTGGGTATACTGGTATTTTTCAGGATTTTAGGAAGAGCATTAAAAACAGTGTTTTCAACTAAAATATAATTATATAAAAAAACATTAATAAAACTATCTGACATGAGAAATAGCATCATTTTAATAAGTCCAATTGGTTTTTCCTCTTCTGTGCTCTGAGCACATTGACAATACAGCTGCTGGGTCATCTAAACCAGACTTGTTTCTATGGATATATTTTATAACAACTACAGTATTTTAAATGGTGATTTAAAATTATATTGTCAGGCAGTGCTTCCCTAGCAATTAGTTTTTCTCAGATTGCTAAAGACTTGAAATAATTGGCTCTTAACTCTTAAGGTTTGTCCTTTGAAAAATATTCAGTATTTTAAAACTGGCACCTGGATGTGAAAACTTTTGTAATTTCATGTAATTAATTCATTTATCTGTATAGCGCCACCTAACATTTGTTATTTTCCTTATTTCTCTGTTCACCTTGCTGAGGTGGTCGCACATGCTCAGTTCCATCCGTCAACTTCCACCAGCTGTATCTACTCTTAGAAGCTGTAACAATTACAGGGAGAGAGCTGCAGCAGAAAGGATATCTCCCCACCCCCGGGACAGGACATGCCTCCCTAAGCTGCAAGCTTGACATAAATATACCAGAGAGATTGGAGCAATGAATGGGGAGATCTCTGGATCCATGTACTACATTATGGTTGATTTTCATTTTTTTTACATGACTCATGGGATAACCCCTTTAAGAGTCAACTAGTGGTAGAGAAAATATATAAGGACAGGGGACACTTAATAGTACTATAGAGTTTAGACCATACCATACGCTACCATTTGTCGCTGGACTAATTGCACTCCCAGTTTACTTACATAATATGTGACCCTCTGCACAGAATGGCATCAGATGTATTGATCACAATTTTAAATAAATACTCGGAAAGATAAGTATTGTATATAGCAGTAGGAACAGGACGGTATAAAACCTTGGCAAATATATTAAAAGCACTCTGTCATCTCCCTAAAGCACTACTAAAGGGGTTTTCCAGGATTGGAAAAACATTACTACAGCACCACCCCATCCACAGGTTGTGTGCAGTGTTGCAGCACTGCTGCATTGATTTCAGTGGACCCCAGCTGCAATACCATACACAACCCAGAGACATTAGCCATTAAAAGGTATCAAACCTGCAATACTCTTATTTTGTCTCTCTTAATGAGAGCACAAAACTAGTTTTCTATTGGCTAACACGATACCAGACTTTTTCCTTTTTCTTTCAACCCATAGACAGGGATGGTGCTGTTTTTGAAATGAAGCACCCATGTTTTTCCAATCCTGGAAAACCCCTTTGACTGCAGTATTACATTAATAGTATTACTCTACGTGTGTATACTCTCCCCCTATTTTCCCCCTGTGCCACTACACTGTAATACATAGAGAGGACTCATGAGATCCCCTTAACTAATTATGTGCTCGCAGTTTATGAGTCCTGTCAATGTATATCAGTGGAGCTTTGATGCAGGGAAATGGAGGGGATTACAAAAAAAGTTGTGATCTGGACTACTGATGACTACCGATAATATTCTGCAGGTAGTAGTTGTAATGGATCTCCTGGCACCCCGACCGGGTACCTCCGTCGATAGATGCTCCTAGTGCTTTCCAAGGACTCCAAGCACTCCACTTGACACCGTACGCACTGCAGACCCCACAAACCACCGCAGCTTGGTTGGGGTCTCACCGTCCTCCACACACACTGGACCGGTCTTGGGACCAGCTTCCAGTGGGTGAACCTCTCCTACATCCAGAGAGCAGGAACCATGAACAAGCTCTTACAAGAGCTTATACTCAGGGGAGTATTGTGGTATAGCAATCCCCAAGAGTGTAGTTATCGCATTCCCTAAACATGAGCCAAAACTTCATGAAGGTATAAAGCAGCCTCTTTATTTTAACACACAAGCATTTTATACACATCTTCCAACAAGGTTACCACCCACAGGGTTTTGTAAAAACAGCCAATAACCGCGTACAATACACTCAGACACTCCCACACAAAATCCTCCCCTCTGCCCGTGATAGAATTACCTCACACTGGGTTGATGCAATCATCACAGGCAGACAAATACACAATATCCTCTGTCCTGGAGACAACCGAGAAGTAATTCAATTATCTCTCTGGAACAGACCTCCCTACTCAACGTATACAATGTCCCACCCTTTTCAATACACATAGACATTTAACATCCCAAAATGGCACGAATTAGACCAGGAGTTGAAGTTAGTCCAAGTCCTTTGTGAACAACGGAGGCCTGGCTGATGAGAGGGCCCATAATCCTGGGGCAAGAGGCTAGTAGCCAGGCCCCTCCAAAACCCAGTAACACAGTAGTGTTTTAGGGAGACAGATTTCTTTTAACCCCTTAAGGACCAGACCATTTTTTGCAAATCAGACCAGTATCACTTTATGTGTGAATAACTTTAAAACGCTTTTACTTATCCAGGCCATTCTGAGATTGTTTTTTCATCACATATTGTACTTCATGACACTGGTAAAATGTGTGTTTTCATTTATAAAAAAATACCAAATTTACCAAATATTTGGAATAATTAGCAAATTTCCAAGTTTCAACTTCTCTACTTCTATAATACATAGTAATACCTATAAAAATAGTTATTACTTTACATTCCCCATATGTCTACTTCATGTTTGGATCATTTTTGGAATGCAATTTTATTTTTTGGGGATGTTACAAGGCTTAGAAGTTTAGAAGCAAATCTTGAAATTTTTCTGACATTTTCAAAAACCCACTTTTTAAGGACCAGTTCAGGTCTGAAGTCACTTTGTAAGGCGTACATAATAGAAACCACCCCTCAAGGTATTAAAAACTGATTTTACAAACATCATTAACCCTTTAGGTGTTCCACAAGAGCTAATGGCAAATGGAGATAAAATTTCAGAATTTTGATTTTTTGGCACATTTTCAATTTTAATCAATTTTTTCCAGTAACAAAGCAAGGGTTAACAGCCAAACAAAACTCAATATTTATTGCCCTGATTCTGTAGTTTTCAGAATCACCCCATATGTGGTCTTAATCTACTGTACGGCACACGGCAGGGCGTAGAAGGAAAGGAGCGCGGTGTGGATTTTGGAAGGCAGATGTTGCTGGACTGGTTTATTTACACCATGTCCCATTTGAAGCCCCCCTGATGCACCCCTAGAGTAGAAATTCCATAAAAGTGACCCCATCCAAGAAACTACACCCCTCAAGGTATTCAAAACTGATTTTACAAACTTTGTTAACCTTTTAGGTATTCCACAAGAGTTATTGGCAAATAGAGATGAAATTTAAGAATTAAAATGTTTTGGCAAATATTCAATTTTAATCCATTTTTTCCAGTAACAAAGCAAGGGTTAACAGCCAAACAAAACAAAATATTTATTGCCCTGATTCTGTAGTTTGCAGAAACACCCCATATGTGGTCGTAAACTACTGTACGGGCACACGGCAGGGCGTAGAGGGAAAGGAGCGCCGTGTGGTTTTTGGAAGGCAGATTTTGCTGGACTGGTTTATTTACACCATGTCCCATTTGAAGCCCCCCTGATGCACCCCTAGAGTAGAAACTCCATAAAAGTGACCCCATTTTGGAAACTACGGGATAAGGTGGCAGTTTTGTTGGGACTATTTTTAGGGTACATATGATTTTTGGTTGCTCTATATTACATTTTTGTGAGGCAAGGTTACCAAAAATAGAAATTCTGAAATTTCATCTCCATTTGCCATAAACTGTTGAGGAACACTGGGTTAATAAAGTTTGTAAAATCCGTTTTGACTACCTTGAGGGGTGTAGTTTCTTAGATGGGGTCACTTTTATGGAGTTTCTACTTTAGGGGTGCATCAGGGGTTCTTCAAATGGGACATGGTGCCAAAAAAAAAGGCCATCAAAATCTCCCTTCCAGAAACCATATGGCGTTCCTTTTCTTCTGCGCCCTGCGGTGTTTCTATAAACTGAAGAATCAGGGTAATAAATATTTTGTTTGGCTGTTTACCCTTGCTTTGTTACTGAAAAAAAATTGATTAAAATTGAAAATTTGCCAAAAAATACCTTTTTTGCACCGTTTTTATTTTTATTTTTTTACCGTGTTCATCCTAGGGGTTAGGTCATGGGGTATTTGTATAGAGCAGATTCTTACGGACGCGGCGATACCTAATATGTCTACTTTTTTATCTATTTTAGTTTTACAAAACATCATTTTTGAAAAAAGAATTTTTTGGGTTGTCTCAAGTCTCAATTTATTTAGGTTTTACACTATATTACATAAACATTTTAGTATCTCCATAGTCTAAGAGTAATTTTTTTTTTTAGCCAATTGTCTTAGTTAGGGGCTCATTTTTTGCAGGATGAGAGGACGGTTTTATTGGCACTATTTTTGGGGGGGGGGGCATATGACTTTTTGATCGCTTGCTATTACACTTTTTGTGATGTAAGGTGACCAAAAAATACCTTTTTTTTCACCGTTTTTATTTTATTTTTTGACCGTGTTCATGTGAGGGGTTAGATCATGGGGTATTTTTTATAGAGCAGATTCTTACGGACGCAGCGATACCTAATATGTCAACTTTTTTATTTATTTTAGTTTTCCAAAACATCATTTTTGAAAAAAAAAAATTGGGGTGTATCAAGTCTGAGAACCATAGTTTTTTTTTTTCAATTGTCAGTGGCTAAATGGAATTAAAATTGGGGAAGGGGATTATAAATTTAGTACTCCATGGAAGTGTGGTACTCCCTGAAGCAACCGATAATGCAGAGGGCCGGATGATCAGGGCACGTGTCACACTGAGTAGTTGTGTCCTTTCCGTATCCCCCTCCTGTGACACACTCTGCACCTCTCCATTTCTCAAGGTACTCCAGCCTGCTCTTTCTCAGTCAGAAAAGATCAGGGCCTTGAGGACTGCCTCATAGAACTGAAGTAATTTTCCTGTGTTGCCATCGCTCTGGGACAGCACAAAAGAGTTGTACAAGGCAACCTGTACCAAGTAGACCGCAACTTTTTTGTACCATGCCCGGATTTTGCGCATGGCGTTATATGGCTTGAGGACTTGATCAGAGAGATCAACTCCTCCCATATACCGATTGTATTCGACGATACAATCGGGCTTGAGGACCGTTGCCGCGGTACCACGCACAGGGACAGGGGTGATGCCGTTACTGTGAATTGTGGACATTACAAGGACATCCCTCTTGTCCTTATATCTGTCCAGCAGCATGAAGTGACTTCATCAAATAACTTCGGTAGTTGATTTTTAAAGTGGATTACCACTTAAAAACTTGAAACCGAATTCATCTTTGGTTCTGACTAGTACCTTGGAACCAAAGCTCTATTGCTGACCCTCAGATTTACAGAGATTTTTTTTTTTTTCTATAACTCCGAACACCCCTAACGCTGCAAGGAGGCCTCCTCCAACAGCTGATCCGCAGAGGTGCCAGGAGTCAGATCTCCTATCAATCAAATACTGATGACCTATCCAGAGAATAGTTCATCAGTATAAAACACTTGGAAAAACCCTTTTAAGACTTAAGTTGTTTCCTGCAATGAGGCATTGAGTTCATCTCCTAGACACATTTGTAGTTTTACAATGGGAGAGTCTCAGAATGCAGTACATTGAATTAAAGGAGTTTTCTGAAATGTTTATACTAATGACCTATCCTGAGGACACCTGGGACCCCTGCCAGTCAGCTGTTTGCGAAGGAAGTGGAGCCCTTGGGAGCTCTGCGGCCTTCTCTCTGCTTTATCTAGGCCAGTGATGACATGTTCATCACTCACATGGCCTAGGAGCAACTCAGTTCCATTCAAGTGATTGGGGCTGAGCGCGATACCAAGCACGGCCACTATGCGATGTGCGGTGCTGTGCTTGGAGCGTCGTTGCCTTCTCAAACAGTTGATTGGTGGGTGTCCCTGGTGTTGGAGCTCCACCGTACAAATGACCTCCGTTAAAAAAAAAATCCTGGAAAACCCTTTAAAATATATAATGTGTTTTCCTATTATTTATGGTAAGTTGCATTTACACACACATTGACCTTTTTTTAATATATATATATATATATATATATATATATATATATATATAAAAAGAAGGACGTATATATGTGTATGTATGTGTGTATGTATGTTCCGCAATCACTCAAAAATACAACCATCGATTTCAACGACACTTGGTATACATATCTCTTGCTACCTGGATAGAAATCTTGCAGGGGTCACAGCTCTCTAGGACGTACCATTCCTGAGATATTCCCAGAAAATATCCCAATTGCCATACACACGGTCATATGTCTCTTATCAGCCAATAGAAGCTCGCAGGCCCTTAGTCTCCACATACACACAGTTTTACTCCAGGTTTCCATAACAACCCAGGCATTTTTTTTCACTGCTGCAGGTCAGCTTTAAAGGGGCAGGGCGCTATGGATGACGCTGTTAAGGGAGTGGAGTGCTGTGGAGGTAACAGTTCAGGGAGCAGGTAGGGTGGCTATTCAGGCCACCTTCAAAAGACGAATTGAGAGAAAATGGAGAACCGCACTCTGAAAGTTTCGGTGCCAATCAAAGGCTAAAATAGCCACATTCATGTAGTAGAAATTGAGGCACTCAGATTCTTGTTGCGTTTAAGAATTTTTTATTCATGCATTATTTTCATATTCCAGTTGCCCAATTTATGCCGAAATCTGAAAATAGAAAAGGTTGACCGGACGTTTCGGTCTCAGACGGACCTTCCTCAGCTCTCATTAATGATTTTATCTGTGTGGCATATGGCACCCTGCCGATTACGCCTTATGCCACACAAGTAAAATAATTTATGACCGCTGAGGAAGGTCCGTCTGAGACCAAAACTTTTTCTATTTTCTGATTTCTGCATACATTGGGCAACTGGAATATGAAAACAAAAGATGGACTGCATCTGACAATGACCAAAAAAATCCAACACATCAGATCTTTCACAGATTACTCTTGTGGTCAATGTCTAACATAGTCTTTTGTGACACAGAAAGTGTAACTGACAGCAGTAAATGGTCAAAATCAGTCATTATGGATGACAAAATCACTAGTGTATATCAAGTTGTAGTTCAACTATGAAAACTTAAAGGGTTTATACCATGATTGATGTAAAAAATGAAAACCAGACATCATATAGACAAGACAATCTCTTTCTTACAAAGCTAGAACCAGTCCTGTATCTCACACAGATACGGAGATCTCCCCATTCATTGCTCCAATTGCACTACCAGATTTATTTCAATCTGGCAGCTCAGGAGGTTTGTCCTTTCTTAGGGAGTGTGTCCTTTTCCTTTGTGTTTCTAGCCATGGCGGCGTGCACCTGCGCATTGGGATGTGCTGGCTGACCCCCTTTTTCTTGCAGTTTTCCTTGTAACTGTCACAGCTACTAACAACAGTAGATCTGGCAGGTGGCAGTTGAATGCTGGAATGGATCATGTGTGTCCACCTCAGTAGGTGGTTGTGCACATTACTATAGAGATGAAATTATAAAGATTAAACACCAGGGGGAGTCTTTATAATAAAGTAAAGATAATGTCTCAAAACTGGAGCATTTTTGGAACAGAAATCGAATTACAAAAGTGACTAGTTTTCCATGCCGATTTATATTAAAATAACATTTAATGGTGGGGTAGTCATGGAGAATAGCTATTGAGAGTTTATGACCCCCTTTATTGAGAGACTCTTTTATGTTTCTGTTATTAAAGTGGCTGACACATACTTCCCCCTTCTGCTTCATTGAATACCTTCTGGCATAAGCTATTATGCTTTATGTATGTGTATATATATATATATATATATATATATATACACAGAATATCAGCAAGTCATCATATAGAAACATTGAGGGGAATTTATCATAAGTTTGAGTTGGTGTACTTTTGCGCCAAAGTTATCAAATTGTGCACATTGTCTAATTGACTAATGTGCACCTAAAATCTGTATATATCTTTGTTTTTGTTATATTATTTTTACTGTTTATCACATCCACACATTTGCTATCTTGTGTAGGATATCCATTGTGGTACTTGTGGTACGCTGCAGGCATCCTCCATTGTATGCATTTTTGCTGGGGATTGTCATTAGCAGCGGACCCCAAGTGCGGATCTGCCCCCCCCCCCCTTATAGATGCACCACTGCATATGGGGTTGAGCACTTCCTGCTTTTTAATACCACGCCAATCTGTAGTTTGTATATTAAAATCTGTATAGAAAGTGGTGCAAATTGGCGCAATTTGGCTCAACTAAGGTTCATTTGCTTTTTCCAGCTTGCTGACTTATTAGAAAGGGACAGGATTTCGTAGGAAAGGGGTATGGCCTATGATATGCTGTGTTGCACCATAATTCTGCTTCAAAGTATGCAAACCCATAGCTGGTATACAGTTATAGAAAAGTTTCTATCCTTGCACTAGATTTATCATCCATCCTGAGCCCCTGTGATCAATCTGGTTCAGGTCAGAGGCGTACATAGGAATCACTGGGCCCCATAGCAAAAATCTGAATTGGGCCCCTTAACCCCGCCCACTACCCACCATGGCCCCTCCCACTTCCTGACTTTGCTCCTCCCATGCCACACCCCCATTAAATAAATTTATACATGACCTACAGAAACTGTTAGGGGTTTCCTGGGGGTGACCTGTCACATGGGATATCTGCTGCAGCCTGCAGGTCTCCTTATTTGGGGTGCCATGTTAGGCTACTTTCACACTTGCGTTCGGGTCTCCGCTTGTGAGTTCTGTTTGAAGGCTCTCACAAGCGGCACCGAACGGATCCGTCCAGCCCTAATGCATTCTGAGTGGATGCGGATCCGCTCAGAATGCATCAGTATGGCTCCGTCTGTCCTCCGCTCAGCAGGCGGACACTTGAACGCTGCTTGCAGCCTGGCCGTGCGGAGGCAAACGGATCCGTCCAGACTTACAATCTAAGTCAATGGGGACGGATCCGTTTGAAGTTGACACAGTGTGGCTCAATTTTCAAACGGATCCGTCCCCCATTGACTTTCAATGTAAAGTCAAAACGGATCCATTTGCACTATCATGAACAAAAAAAAAAAAATGTTGTTTTTTTTTTTGTTCATGTTAATGCAAACGGATCCGTTCTGAACGGATCTAAGCGTTTGCATTATAGGTGCGGATCCGTCTGTGCAGACACCAGACGGATCCGCTCTGAACGCAAGTGTGAAAGTAGCCTTAAAGGGAATCTGTCACTAGCAATTTACCCCCAATTTTTTTTTCATGAATCCATGTTTAACAGAGTACCTGTTTTCCATCTGTCTTGTTCTTTTGATTGTGAGTCTTGTCATGTCTTCAAAAAATCGATTCTTATGATATGTAAATGAAGCTGTAAGGAGCCCAGAGGGGCGTTATTCTTTCTCCACGGTGCCCAGGAACGCCCCTCTGAAGTGCCGTGCCCGGCTAAGTTTGAAAACTAATAACGCCTCCAAGTTCATCTAAATCGCCTCCCAGAGGCACGGCTAAGTGCTCAACACCCCCCTCCTCAGTGCCGCGCTCTGCGGCAAACACCCCGATCCTCCTCTCGCCGGCATCTCAAATCCCGCGCAGGCGCAGTGCCGTCAGTCATCTTATCATAGCGCAGGCAATCGCCGGCACTGCGCCTGCGCGGGATTTGGGATGCCAGCGAGAGGAGGATCGGATTTGGGAGGCGATTTAGATGAACTTGGAGGCGTTATTAGTTTTCAAATTTAGCCGGGCACGGCACTTCAGAGGGGCGTTCCTGGGCACAGTGGAGAAAGAATAACGCCCCTCTGGGCTCCTTACAGCGTCATTTACATATCATAAGAATCGATTTTTTGAAGAAATGACAAGACTCACAATCCAAAGAACAAGACAGATGGAAAAAAGGTACTCATGGATCCATGTTTAATAAAGTACCTTTTTTCCATCTGTGTTCTTCTTTTCCATGTCAGTCTTGTCCTTTCTTCTAAAAATCGATTCTTGCTGTAAGGACTGGAGCCCAGAGGGGCGTTTTTCTTTCTCCACGGTGCCCCTCTGATTAGTGCCGTGCCCGCCTAAATATGAAAACTCTAACGCCTCCATCATTTAGCTGAATCGCCTCCCAGAGGCGCGGCTAAGTCCTAGACACCCGCCCCCCTCCTCAGCGCTGCGCTCTGAAACACCCGATCCTCCTCTCGTCGGCGTCCCAAATCCCGCGCAGGCGCAGTGCCGGCGATTGCCTGCGCCTGCGCTCTGATAATACGGCTGAGGGCAACAGCTTCAACATCGTCACTGGGCTCGGCGCATGCCCAGTGACGATGTTGAAGCTGTTGCCCTCAGCCGTATTATCAGAGCGCAGGCGCAGGCAATCGCCGGCACTGCGCCTGCGCGGGATTTGGGACGCCGACGAGAGGAGGATCGGGTGTTTCAGAGCGCAGCGCTGAGGAGGGGGGCGGGTGTCTAGGACTTAGCCGCGCCTCTGGGAGGCGATTCAGCTAAACATGGGGGGGGCCCTGGGGAGAAAAGCAGCCGCATAGCCGGCTGCTGGTCATCAGTGGGCGGGGCCTTATCTGCGCTACGGGCCCCCCAGTGCCGCGGGCCCCATAGCAGTGGCGTGATCTGCCTCTATGGGCGGTACGCCACTGGTTCAGGTCTAGACAGACTGTCTGTTTATGCCAACTACACAATTAGTAAATCTGGGCTGTTTATTAAATTTGGCATATTTTTTAACTTTCATATAGAATTACATCTCCAGGTTTTATTTTATTTTACATCACTCTCCAACTAGAGTAATTTTAAGATTTTTTTGCAACTTTTTTAAAAAGTCGCAGTGATAAATCTAGAGTGAAACTATTAAAATAGCTAACCATGCTAATTTTTCCCACTGACATTTCAAAACTTGAGACAGTTATGTAAAAATGCAAAAAGTTTAAATTTTGGCCCAAAAAGTCACAAAAACCTTATTTAGCAACTTATTAGAGCTAAAAGTCTAGGGTGCAGGGCGTGATACATCTCCCCAATTGTTTTTGCCATAGACAAAATACAGTTCAAATGGGGAGCACCTTGTATAAGTGCATCCTGTGACCTAAACATGGTTACTTCTTTTCTGTGTGAAGCAGGACAATTTTATCATGGTAGATCCTTACTTCAAAATTCCATCAGTCGGCATGTGGGTCACTGCGGTGCAGTCCACATAATGCAATATGGTCTAGAGTCTCGGCACATGCTGTTTAGTTGAAAAATGCTCAGAATGAGACGAAATGCATCCTACTTTCCTGCGTTTATGTATATATTGTGGGGTTTCACTCTAGTAGATAGGGTAAGCGGACGCAGTACAGAGGCAAAATACAAGTTCTTAACTCAGACTTCAGTGTTTATTCACACTTGCGGCAGTTGCATAAAACACGTCACTTTGCAGTCTTTGGTGTTAATTCACACACAAATGGAAAGTTCAATTTGCACAGAACAACATGTCACTTTGCAGTCTTTGGTGTTATTTCACACACAATGGAATGTTTATATTGCACAAGTCACCTTTTTGGCAGTTCTGCCTCCAGTAGTCTGCAGCAGGCTTTAGGGGGCCTGTTCCCCCTGCACATGGGTCTCAGCCCTCCAGTCCAGCACAAAACTTTAGATCCCAACACGGAGACTCAGCTGCTGAGCCCAGCTGCCTATTTAAGAACAGCCAGGTGCTGCCAAAACCCGGAGCGGCACTTAAACTCTGGTCCAGTATTTGACCTCACCTGGCTGGAAACCAGCCCAGCCGCACATGTTGGGAGGAAAATACTTGCCTTCCCAGAAAAAACCCTAGCTGTGTCATAATATATAGATAAAGGCAAGAAAAAGAAAGTGTGTGTGTGCATGGATTCCTGATTATATTGTTAGATATTTAGTAAATTCTTTATTACTACAGTAGATCTTTACTCTACTGTAGGGTTTTATAGTGCAGACCCTACGGAGGAGCTATATTTTTTATTCCATTGACACTCCCCAACACAGATTTGCATACTTCCTATACTAATGATGGTCATTTTTGGGGACTGAATAACTTATACTTTTTGTGTAAATGTCAGAGAAGTCGTTAAAACAAAGAATGTCTCCCGGTTTTATCCATATCCACATTTGTAAATGTCAGTCTTATCACCACAGATTTTTTGTGTCAGTAAGAAATCTCTGTCCATCCAACGGAGAAAAGTCACCATGTAATTGCTAAAGAAGCTGTTCTCCTCATACTGCATGTAAAACCATTTTTGCTCTGCAACGTTTTTTGTATTTTAAGTTCTTTGTAAGTGGCATCTGGAGTCATCATGTGTTAAAGCAGCACAATTTAGGGATTATGAACTTGTTGTTTTGCACTTTTTTTTTTTTTTTTTTTACAAATGTTAACTTAGAATTTAGGGGGACATTTACTAAATCAGATATGTCAGTTTTTTTGCTTAAAAATGTTGCTAGTCATGTCGATTGTGGTGTTTTTGGAACATTTGGTCAAATTTTGCAACTTTTGGTGAACCTTGCCACTTTTCAAAGTGGTCTATGTTTAAAGGGGCTATCCAACCCCTAAAATGGCCCCCAAAATGCCTGGGCACCTCATATAGATTATACTAACCCAGCACCCACATCGCTCCTGATGCCCAGCTGCCGCTGCATCGCCCTGTTTAGTGGATCAAAACATCTGGTGACCCGGGGAAGGGGGGGCTGCCAATAGCAGGCCGTGACGGGAATGAGCCTCGCTCTCATCGTGGCTTACTATTGGCTGCCCGGGAAGATGCAGCAGTGGTCATCCGGGGAACAAAAGCGTCACGGATGCCGGAGAGCTGAGTAAGTATAATCTGTATGTGGTGCGTGGGCATTTTTAGGGGCATTATAGGGGTTGAATAACCCCCTTAAGGAACAAAAGTGAGATTAGACCTGGATTATGACACATTAATGAGGTGCAACTTTTGCAAACCCCCTGTTTGACTTTTACACATATAGGTGTAAACCACATTGCATTCACACCAAATTAAAGTGTGAGATTCCATAAATTTGGTGTAGATACACAAAACTAAGACAGACATAAAAATTACACAAAACAATCACAAATAAATGTCCCCCTTAATAGTTAAAGGGGTTGTCTCACTTCAGTAAATGGCATTTATTATGTAGACAAATTTAATAAAAGGCACTAGCATCAGTTTAAATGTATGCCCACAGTCTCAGCCACCAGAGAGCCCGATGCCTTTTTCTATCATGTACAAGCTCGGCCATTGCTGCTGGATTACAAGGTGGTCGTAACCATCTTATTTATTAAAGTTTTACACAATAATAGCATTTTTGAAACAAAAAAATTATGTTTTAATGTGTCCATGTTCTGAGAGCTATAGTTTTTTTTATTTTTTTGAGAGATTTTGTTATGTAGGGGCTCATTTTTTGCGGGATGAGGTGACAGTTTTATTGGTACCCTTTTGTGGGACATACGCCTTTTTGATCACTTGGTGTTGCACTTTTTGTGATGTAAGGTGACAAAAATAGCTTGTTCTGACACTTTTTTTTTTTTTTTACGGTGTTCACCCGAGGGGTTAGGCCATGTGATATTTTTATAGAGCTGGTTTTTACGGACGCGGCAATACCTACGGTAATATGTATAATTTTTTTTATTTATTTCACTTTAACACAATAATAGCATTTTTGAAACAAAAAAAAAATATGTTTTAGTGTCTCCATGTTCTAAGAGCTATAGTTATTTTTATTTTTTGAGAGATTTTCTTATGTTGGGGCTCATTTTTTGCGGGATGAGGTGACGGTTTTATTAGTACCATTTTGTGGGACATACGCCTGTTTGATCACTTGGTGTTGCACTTTTTGTAATGTAAGGTGACAAAAATTGCTTTTTTTACAGTTATTTATTTTATTTTTTATGGTGTTTATTGGACTGGGTAGATTATGTGATATATTTATAGAGCCGACTGTCACGGATGCGGCAATATCAAATATGTCTATTTTATTAAATTTTTTCTATTTCTAACATTTTTGTTTTATTCCTTACTTGGGGAATTTTCTTTTTTTACATGTGAAACCTTTTTTTTTAACACTTTATTTTTTTATTTTTTTTATTTTACACTTTTTGTCCCCCATAAGGTCATACAAGACCTCTGGGGGACATTTACTTCACTTTTTCTTTATTTTTTTTCACTGTTAATTTCTCCTATAACAGGAGCTTACATAGTAGCCCCAGTTACAGGAGAAATACACCCCCCCCCCCCCCCCCCAGAGAGGCTGTACAGCGCAATACAGCGCTGTACAGCCTCAGTGCAGGGCTGATCGAGGTCTCTGAAAGACCTCACAGCTCCTGCACTCTCCGGTCCGGCGCATGACGCTTCCTGCTCTGCATACACAGCACTCGGTCAGCGCTGTGTATGCAGCGATCCAGAAGGCAGGGACACCTGGGCACTGTCCTTGCCTTCACTGACAGTGGGCAACCCGATCAGCAGCTGCACGATTAGCGTGCAGCTGCAGTTTCTGAACAGACGTTCTGGAACGTCCATTCAGAAATAGAGAACCACCTCCCGGGCGTTTATAGTCAACGTGCGGATGGGAGGTGGTTAAAGGGGTTGTCTCACTTCAGCAAATAGCATTTATTTTGTAGATAACGTTAATACAAGGCATTTACTAATGTATTGTGATTGTCCATATTGCTTCCTTTGCTGGCTGAATACCTTGGAACCGAACCCGAGTTTAGGAAATGTTTTTTTTTCAGTACAAATTAATTTATGAAGATATTATGCGAAGCAATAACTTCTGCTCATCGGAGCCAATACATTCTAATACTGTATAGAGCTCCTGCTCCGTACAGTATTAGAACAAATTTTTATGAGAATAGACTTCGGATGTTTTATCCGAAGTCGATTCGCTCATCCCTAGTGGCCATGATTGCACACTGTAGGAAAAAGCGTGAGCTCCCACGGTCCCGGCCACCAGAGTAGCCTGGCACTTTTTCCTATAGTGTGCAAGCACAGCCACCACTGATGGATTGCAGCATGATCATAACCATGGAAACGAGCAGTGTATAATGTTATGGAAAAATGAATCCAGCCAGCAAAGGAGGCAATATGGACAATCTCAATACATTAGTAAGTCCCTTGTATTAATTTTCTCTACATGATAAATGTCATTTGCTGAAGTGAGACAACTGCTTTAACTGCCAAAGTCACACTGTCACATAGAGATAAGTATATTGAAGGTGAGTTTATTGAAAAGTTTCTTATTAAGTGTTCTTGCATGACAAGACCACTTACTGTTATCTCACATATATACCGTATTTTTCGCCCTATAAGATGCACCGGCCCATAAGACGCCCATAGGTTTTTGAGGAGGAAAAAAATATATATATATTTTTAACCAAAAGGTGTGCTTTTGGTGGGTTTTAACTAATGGCGGTCTGTGCATGACACTATTATGGGGGATCTGTGGATGATGCACTGTTATGGGGTGGGGGATTTGTGGATGGCACTGTTATGTGGGGGATCTGTGGATGGCACTGTTATGGGGGGAGCTGTGGATTGCATTATGATGGGGGGATTTGTGGATGGCACTGTTATGTGGGGATCTGTGGATGGCACTGTTATGGGGGAGCTGTGGATTGCATTATGATGGGGGGATCTGTGGATGGCATTATGATGGTGGGGGGGATCTGTGGATGGCATTATGATGGGGGGATCTGTGGATGGCACTGTTATGGGGTGGTGGATCTGTGGATGACACTGCTATATGCGTCATCCACAGATCCCCCATAACAGTCCCATCCACAGATCCCCCCATCATAATGCCATCCACAGACCCCCCCATCATTATCCCATTCACAGATTCCTAGGGAGGGGCTGTAGTAGGCGGGGAGAGCGGCTGGGCAGTGCAGGCACTGTACTCTGGCCCTGCCACTCAGTATGTACTGTATTATACGTAGTGTTAATCATCATATCTAAACTGAATACTGATGCGCTCCCCCTGTGTACCGTAGTTACCGGTACACATGTCACGCTCCTGTAGTAAGCACTAGCAGGCAGGCCGGGCGGTCGTAACTCACGGAGGTCACGTGCCTGCGGTGCCTGCTTCATTCATAAAGTAGGCGGAGCAGGCACGTGACCTCCGTGATTTACGGCCGCCCGGCCTGCCTGCTAGCTGCTAGTGCTTACTACAGGAGCGTGACATGTGTACCGGTAAGTACGGTACACAGGGGGAGCGCATCAGTATTCAGTTTAGATATGATGATTAACACTACGTATAATACAGTACATACTGAGCGTCGGGAGCGTCGGGGCCAGAGTACAGTGCCTGCACTGCCCAGCCGCTCTCCCCGCCTACTACAGCCCCTCCTGCCTCCTTACTAATACATCGCAGTCTGCGATGCTGCATGTATTGGGGGGGGGAAGTGCGTCTTATGGGGCGAAAAATACGGTATTATTATAGTCAAATTTATCACCCTAACTCCTCCCACAGTTTTTACACTACATAGACAGTAATATACTGAAACATGCGGATTGTTCCCGATTGGTGTGCTATTACTTTGTGGAACGTTTAGCCGAATGGTTCACAAAACATCTGCGTTTTTGTGGCGAAATTGGTCCCATAGGAATGAATGGCGGAATGTTCAAAACTAGCTGACAAAAGCTAGAGTGTGAGCTGGAAAATCAGGACATGATTTCTAAGCTGCCACCACTCCCTTATTTTCAAGACCACCTACACAAATATTATATCAAAACGTTCAGCTATCCCTGCTGCCACAAAAAATGTCCACGGCTAAGCCATAGTCCTGATAGTTTTCACAATATGACCATTTGTTTGCAACTCACGCAGCCCATTGACATTCATTGAAACTCTACTCTAGCCACCTCAAATTTGAAGGGCAATATCTAAACTGCGACTGTGCCTTAATTTTTAATATTTCAGAGACATATGCATCAAAATGTAGGTCTGGGTCTTGTGATTCTCACAATATAGAGCTCTTGTCCATGTAAAAAAAAAAAAAATGGAGACAGCACGTTCAAAGAAATGGAATTTATGCATCTGGAATAAATTCCATTTCTTTGGACATGCTGTCTCCATTTTTTATTTTCTGACATCTACAAGTAGTGTTTTAGGGGGGCATTTTACCACCCCCCTGGAGACGAGCACCCGCTGCATTGTAACTAAGGAGTGTTGTCCACCCGTGTTTTTGCAATATAGAGCTCTTCGCTGTAGGATTTATCATTTTTAAACTACAACCGTTTGAAGATGGCAACCGCCAGTAAAGTGAGCAATTTGGAGCACTTTGTTTTTAACCGCTCTTCTCTGCCCTTACTGTAGAGTGAGTTGCCAAAGGAACCCAGGTGTGTGAGCAGTCAGCAGAGTGACAAAAGCTAGAGTGTGAGCTGAAAAATCAGAAAATGATTTCTAAACTGCTACCACTCCCTCATTTTCAAGCCCACCTACACAAATCGGTTCCTAATGTTTTTATAAATGTATGTTTTAATGTAACTGAGAAGCACTTTGGACAATAACATTGAAATTACATTTGCTATATAAATAAATAAAAGTTGAAATGCATTTCTAACTCTATCAAGCTTGCCATGGGCACTTTTTAAATTTGATCAATCAATTGGTTAGTGGAATGTTTACTATCTTTACTCACTCCAAACACTCCACACAGTTACTCTGCCCACTCTATAAAGTTACTCTGCCCAGTCCAACCTTTCCACAGTTACTCCAGCCACTCCAACCACACAACAGATACTGAAGCCACTCCACCCAGTTACTCCGCCCACTCCAGTTGTAGACTACTGGTGGAGGCAAGAACGGTTTTCTAGTTGTGATATGCTATCCCAGTTTTTAGAAACTCAGTATGTTGCTTTCATATTTATTTATTTATTTTGTAGTAAGGAACATTTTTATATTACTTTGGGCATTCATGCTACCACTCCATTCAAAGTCTATGGGGCTGATGGAGACCCTGAGTGGAAAGGCAGTGGATATGGTTGACTCCTGCTCTTTGAAACTTCAAAAAGTACATTCAGACAATTTTCTATGCCTGAACCAGGCATAGCAAATGATAAATGAGACGGGCCTCCCGGCCTATGCTCATGCCACGGCCACTTTTTTAGACCTGTCTTGAACGAGGAAAAGTTGTAGATTGCGGCTCAAAGGACTAATATAGTCGGATTTCTGTTTAATAAATGACCCCCTAAATGTCTATTCTGGGAAAACTCCTATAATACAGTTTAAAAGTAATAGATAACCTTAATCATAAACACTTGACTTGAACAATTCCTAGTGCAATGAGGTGGCTACACCAACCCAATGATGAGTATAAAGATATTCAATTAAAGAATCAAGTAAATTTTACAAAAGTATTTTAGAGTCTTTAAGCAGAAAAAATCTGTTCACTTGGACTGACCACTTGGATAATTATATGCAGTCCGGCACTATTCACACTTACACCAGTGTAAAGTTCTTTGATTGAAATATCCAAACAAATCTAATGTATACTGTATTAACTGTTAAAATTCATTCCTTGATCTTGGGGATCATGGTTGCATTAGGGCAGTGGTGGCAAACCAGGGCACTGGCACCCTGGAAAAAGTCTAATGCGTGCCAATATGCCTCAGAATTTTCCTGCTATTCATCAGCACAGCATGCACTATGAACGGCACAGGCAGCGCATTAAATGTAGACAGGCTATTATTGCTAAATGAGGAAGTACATGGAAGATATACTATATTGGACTGTAGTATTCAGGTAAAATACTGTGTTGATACTTTGCGATAAATATGTGGGTTTTAGGGTTAAACTTTGGCCACTCACTCTGTAAAAAGTTCACCATAACTGCATTAGGGCATTGGACATGATGTCCAACCTCAGAAATTGCCTTATGTGTAGACCATGATCATTACTTTTTTTGGGCAGTTCAGTCTAACACAGGACTGCCGTTGATTGGAGTGGGCAAACTGGGCGATTGCCCAGGACTCTAACAAGGCCATACTGAGCTATTGCTGCACCTCCTGAGCGAATACTTCTGAAGGCTACATCATCACGAGTTATGTGTGAGCGATACTCTTCACATGCTTTACATTGACCAATTAATTATGAATTAAGTGGAAGTTTGTACCTGTTTAGTGACTGCTAACAAATATGATTTATTGGACGTCAGACAGCTTTATTATGGGAGTTGCCATAGGTCACACATATGATAATTGTGTCCAGAACACGTCAAGACATATTTGCATCTTCAATAAGTGCGTGCTACAGAGGAAGTCATTCAATGTCTGCAAGATGGTTTTTTTTTTGCCTCTTCATTCACCTTCTTCCATTCTGGAGACAGATAGAGGACAAATATCTTTCCCTTTGACCTTTTGGTGGCATGGCCAGGTCTACCTGAGCACAGAAATATCTCATTGTGCCGCGCGCCCCCCCTGCCACTGCCCTTCTCTAGTTTCATCAGTGGTAATAAATAGACAATGCTTCTGCATGTGCGTATCGAAATGCAATTTG